>NW_019385117.1:8837-64950 GCF_000671375.1 Centruroides sculpturatus | reverse complement strand
TTTTTTTTTCAGAATAATTATTTTTGTAATTAGAATTGCCAGAACTTTGTAAAAAAGAAGACAATTTTTTGGGCATATTAAACATTTTTCTATTAACTTCATTCGTGTATTTATGGCTTAAGTGTTTTTAAATTAATACAACGTGATTTTTTAATATAAATAATTCCAAATATATTTTCTGTACAGTAGTTAATTGTAATTAGAATTGCCAGAACTTTGTAAAAAAGAAGACAATTTTTTGGGCATATTAAACATTTTTCTATTAACTTCATTCGTGTATTTATGGCTTAAGTGTTTTTAAATTAATACAACGTGATTTTTTAATATAAATAATTCCAAATATATTTTCTGTACAGTAGTTAATTGTAATTTGCTACAAACTAGAACCGTTTGCGGCAAACAATATATAATATGACATCATCTAGTAGATTTGTTATCATCGTGTTTGCGTCACATCATCTCTGTTATCATCAGCACGTTTCTTGACTTGTTTATTTTGTATAATTTTAGAAGAAAACGAGAGAAGTAAACAATAGCGACAATTCATTTTAATTAGAAGTCTTTCTCCTATTTTAAATAGAACTAGGATTTTAATCAAAAGTGCATTTTAGTATAATGTTAGGCATATTTTACTATATGGATAGTTGAGAAATAACGAAGAGGTTTAAGTTTTGGAAAAAAAATTATATCGAGAATATAATTTACTTTTCCGCTTACTACAACTTTAGGATCAAAAGTATCCAAAAATTTCAATGCTGGATCATTAAATTCAAATCTTTTTCTCGTTTGAACACTTAATTCAATATAAAATATTAAACAATTTAATTTTTTTTCTAATTCTAACTGATCAATAACATTGATTTTAAGAAATAGTTCAGCCTTATTCCCAAAATATAAATCTTTAATTCGGACACAATTTTTAGGATTTCATTTGATCCCCTGCTCCTATTATCAGTAGTAATCAGAAATGAAGATATCCCTTACACTAATTATTTCATCAGGCCAAAGGTTTAAACCATTCGCAAAAGCTTAGGATTTTCAGATAATTTTGTGATAAGTAGAGAGAGAAAAAAGCTACAGGTGCAAACTTGAATCATCAAAGATACTCTCCCTCCCCACGTAATACTTGAATGGATCACTATTCTTCTATGAAGAATGTATATTTTGGGACATTCACTCTGAAATTCCAAATTAACTTGTAAAATATAGTATAATACATAAATAGAAAAAATAATTTTACTACAAGAATTCTTAAATATTCTAAAATTAAATTATTTTTATAGCTAGCATCCGTAAAATAAAGTTCAAGCGCGAATCATAATAATTGATTAACTACTTGCTGCATCTAATAACTATCTAATCTGACTTGGATGAAGTAACTTACATAGTCTAATATCAACAATTTTTTTAAATCTGAAATAATTTTTGAGCTGTTACAGAAATATTTATAAATATTTGTTACAAATTCCTCTACAGATTTAGAAGTTTTTGTTGCAGATAAATATATAGTAAGGAAGTGGAAACTTGAACAAATAAATCTTTATTTATTTATGCAAATTTCTTTTGTATATCTGTTTTGATACTCATCATAAGTGTTCTGTCAACTCTTGAAATCCAGGTTCGTTCCGGGTCGGAAACAGTAATTTTAATGGGCGGTGTGTCCTGAATATATCAGGCTCTGTCCCTCACTATTATGGACCGACCTAACCCAGATGGACATGACTAAAAAAGCCCTCTTAGTGGCAG
This sequence comes from Centruroides sculpturatus, assembly GCF_000671375.1. Classification (NCBI taxonomy): domain Eukaryota; kingdom Metazoa; phylum Arthropoda; class Arachnida; order Scorpiones; family Buthidae; genus Centruroides; species Centruroides sculpturatus. The sequence goes on along the minus strand of NW_019385117.1, from coordinate 63,204 downwards.
AAAAAGTAAAAACAAACATTGAGTAAGAAGGTGCCACGAATTACGTAACGGCTATTTTTTACTACTTTTACTAACCTCTCCCCTCTCGTAAGGTACCGTAATTCTACTCACTATACCAGTATAAAATTACGTAATGATGTATAAATATTACTGTTTTCCGGTAAGGCTGGTATAGATACCTATTCTTTCAATGCGTTGCGACTTTTCCAATTGTAACCAAGAATTGCCATAGCGGCGATAACATTTTGTTTGATTTTCTATTGGGTTTTACGTGATTTGATTAACAATTCTGTTGCTATTGTTTACTCAAAATTTTATTCTCACTCTTCTTAATCTGACAAAATAGAGTGGAAAGTTTACGACAGTAATCATATTTTGAAGATACAAATACATTTTCAGTAAAATGATTTAAAATTTATTTTTTATATCAAGTTTTAATTCATCTGTATCTAGAACAATATATGTCTTTAAAAGTGTGTCGAAGGAATAAATATAATCTTTATTAATTTATTTATTACTTTTCTGGCTGTTATATATAATAGAGAGAAAGTATAGTGATAGATCAAAAAATGACCCCTCCCAAGATTTTTACATTTTTGGACTCGGGATACCTTGAAATGTCAAGTTTTAGAAGCTTAATAACTCTTGTGCTTTTTTCGAAAATTTCTGAAATTTTGCAGGGAGGTTTGTTTATTAGGGACATTGATGCTATTAAATTTTGGTGATTAAAGGTCCACGGAGTGGGAAAATAGAAGGGATCGTGTGTATCTCCAGTAGGTTCGAACATAATGACAATTTTACTCCTTATTAGCATTTACAATTAAAGAATTAAAATTACATAAAAAAACTGGGCGATTACAAAAATTTAACTGATGCGAGCAAGCAATGTATGTTTTTCTTGGGGCACCCTTCGAGGAAGACCTCTGGAAAATCTCGGCAAAATGACCACTACGCATTTGTATCGTCCTTTTTTGTTTTAAATATAATTTGGTTTTAGAATTCTGTTGTTTCTATTTGTTTCTCCACAAGCTCTAACGCTGTTTTAATCCAACAAAATATTCAGTTTGGAGAAGTCCCAATCAGAAGTCCTCCTCCCGCTTACAAATGAGTAGTCCTATTTTTCCAGAAAAGTACTTTACGACCCGAACTTATTGGTTAGTCGTTTTTATTTTCCACGTATATTCGGACCGCACCAAGAATGAGTCCGCATTGTCCCAACACGAAGTTCTGCCTTTTCTCTCTTTCTTTAAAGTCCAGACAAGGCTTTCCACTGTATTTTCCTTTCTTTTGCTCCTTCTATCAGTCCGGTCGAAGCTCTCTTTTCAAAAGTTCAGATGAAGTTCTTGTACTGTCTTTCGTCTTGGTACCCTACTGACAGTTCGGACGAAATAAGTCCATTTTCGATCGTTGTCCCTCCTTTTAAGGGATTCTTCAGGCTTAACGATTGTCCAATCCAGAACTGGGCTAGTGACGTACCTTTAGGTCCGGCCCTGTTTGGGATTCCTGCCAAAGCTGCTAATATGCTTCCTGCTGAACTAACCCTCCTCTGGAAAAACCGATCCTTCCAAGAGGAAGACCGAATCGCTTTGTCCCTCGGACACTTTCGTTAGGTCTACTTGACAAGGGTAGTTTTCTTTCATTTAAAAAGTATGTGTCAGTTGTATCTCACGTATAAATCGTCCTAATATTACTCTCACGAGAATAATTAAAGAATTACTCTTTTTAGTAAAAATGTAGATACTCATCAGGAAAAAATAAAAACTAAAGATTATATTTTTATTTCTTCGACACACTTTCAAAGACACTTTGTTCCAGATAAAGATTTGTTAAAATTTTTATGATATAGCAAATAAATATTAAATCATTTTACTGAAAATGAGTTGTGCTTTCAAAATATGTATACAATCGTGGACTTTTCACTTGATTTTGTCAGATTAAGAAGAGTGTGAATAAAAGAATTAAGTAAGCAACATCGTCATCGATCGAGTTACGTGAAACTCAATAGCCAATCAAATAGAATGTTATGGCCGCTAAGGCAACTTACGGTTGGAATTGGAAACGTCGGCTTATAGTTATATAATTTATGAAATCCTCCGTACGACCAGATATAACCACCGATAAGTCTCGGAAAAATTCAGGAATTCATCGAAGGTTTTGAATTTATCGCGCATTACTAGTAGCAGTTGTTATTTTCTCCAGTTATTTTTAGATAACAATAACTTATTTACAAATAACTAATTTGCCGATCACTGCACTTTGAAGCCATTACACAGGGCTATTTTCAGTTGTTATTTATGCTCATTATTTTTAAAGTGACAATAACAATCTATTATTGTAATTTAAAAATAGCCAGGCATCTTTAGTCACTATCTCGTGTTATGTTTAATAATTGATAATAGATTAATTTAATTTAGGATCGTCCCGGAACGGAAATCGAACCCATAACCCTCTCGTTTATGCTGTTACCATCTACGCTATCCGGACCTCCCACGCAGAATATTTTAATAATATTTTAAATTAATTTAAATTTATTTCTAATTATTAAATTTAATACCTGATGATGACTAGACCGCCTACGTCTAGTGCAGTTTGCTTAATATCTTAGTAATTAATTAGCCCGATAAGAATCCTGCTGTATCATTTGATTAGTAACATTTATCAGGTTTACTTTTATATGTGATTAAATAATTTTAATACAGTAATAAATAACATAAGTTTGCTTTAATTTTTAAATAGGCCTATGTTGCTTTAAATTTTGATTGTGTAATGTGGATGTATTGTAGAATAAGCATTATTTTAAACCAAATTTACTTTATTTAGCATATTCATATTTATTTATTTTCTAGAAAACAATAATTTCATTAAATTTATTTAATGAATGCCGCTAAAATTCTAGCAGGAGCACCGCTTGCCCCTTTAATTTTAATGGGCATTACGTATAACGTACAACCAGTTTTAGGTATATGATGCAAATTCGTTAAATTCTCGATTAAATATAATGAATGACCAAGAAATATACGATGGACCATTAAATTCGGTTTCGTATCAAAAGATATTGTATCTATTCCAATTCCATATACATCTCTGTTACGGATTATCCATCGTGCAGCTTCTTCAGAGACACTCGGAAAGAAAAATTCACTATAATCCATATTAGCACTTATATACTTAGCTTTGTCGTTCCAGTAACGATCCCAACCTGTAAGTATCAGCAGAATGGAACCAGGAAGAATTTCTCCATTTTCTTTTTCCCATTCTATCAAATCTTGGGGTGTAAGCTTCGCACGTGGATTACTATAAGTTTTATGTCTGATATCCACAACAACTGCTGGTGCAATAAATCTCTGTAAAGGAATGTTACTTATATTCCATCCTGATGGATATAAATGTGACGGGGCATCTACGTGAGTCCCAATATGAGTTGTAGTGTATATGTTTTCTGTTTTGTATCTAAGATAAATAAATAAATTATTATAACTAATATGGGAACAATTTTTTAATAATAAGACTGACGGATGAACATATTTATATGAAATTATGTGAAAATATGATCAAAAAATGTCGACGTGCTGCCATCTTTTGAATAATAAATAAACGATAAGGAAACAAAGGTTAAAATAAATCGATAATTTTCCTCGAGAAATTCTGCAACAATTGACAATATACTGTATTTTCTTCATTATAACTCGATAATGAATCTGTTTATAAATATGTATATCGTAAAAAGGTATATGGTCTTATAATGAATGAAATTAGAATAATTTGACAGGAAGAAATGTCCTAATAGTAAGCAAAAACTTATGACACTTGCGACAAATTATAGATAACACAGGGTTACTCGTACATATGACAAGACAGATTTTTCCTTACTCGTTTTGGCGTGCTTCTTTCATTTATGCTGATGATAGCAGGGATGATTTCATGCAAACACGATGATGACAAATCTTTTACTAGATGATGTCAGATTTTATTTTGTTTGCCATAAGCATTTTTTTTGTAGCAAATTAAAATTAAGTACTGTATAGAAAATATATTATAAAATTTGTAATTTAATAGTATCAATGATCCTTATATACAAATTACCGAATTGGTTTATTAATGTTTACTCCATCCTGAGTTATTAAAGGGAACACACACACACATACACACGCAGAATATTATTATATTATAAAAATTATATTGCGATTAAAACTGTTAATAAACAGGAAAAATAACGTATGTTAATGTAAATAAAAGAAATAACCAAAGACAATTGTTCAAACAAAACTTAGTTTAAATAAAACAAAAGTTATTTCTTATGTGAAAAATTTATACATTGATAAAATAATATAAATTTTAATTTTAATACTAATTTAAAAGTTTGTTTTTTCTTTTTATAAAAATGTAAAATTTCAAGCTTTATCAGTAATAAATGCATTTTAAATCAATTTTGTATATGCTTTAAACAGAATCAAGATGAATTAATTTTATATGAAAATTAATATTTATATATGTATAATATTTTTTAAAATTTTATTAGCTTAAATTTATAAGAAGGAAGAATGGCAGAAAACATTTATAGACCGGATATCTTTGAACAAAGAAAACCTGTTCAAATATCAAATAACTTATACACGCTTCTTTTCCTATATAAATTCCCATTCCTAATACAAATATACGTAAAATGTTCGTAAAAAGTTGTATAGTTTTTATATCCATTTTGTTTCTTGCAAATATTTTAGGAGTTCGTAATGAAGAAACGAGTAATGTTTTTTTTTTTCTGATATTTTTTACATGATTTTAATAACTTGTTAACTTTTAAGTCATTTTTAGTTAATTTAATATTAAGGCAGATATCTGAACTATTTTTAAATTATTAATTTTATACATAATAATTTATTTTTAAGCGTTTAAACAAAAGTTTATATAAAAATTTCCAGTTTTTTGCAGTAGTGATGGTAATGGTGTAGTGGTGTTTTATTTATAGTTAAAAGGAAACTATGGCAACATGACCAAGGCCATCACGATACATTATTGTAAATCGTCATCAAATATTTTCATAGATTTTTAAATAAAATGTAGAAAAATAATTTTTTTTTAATCTCAAATATAATAGTTCTTGCATCTATTTCTTTATTACTTAACAATGACCNATGTTAGTTATAGTATTTAATTTATATAACTACAACGGTTATCTTACGTAAGGGTTTATCACATCGAGTGACCAATCTAACGAATTTTATTATTATTATTATTTTACAATATAAAGTTTTTAGTACATTTTAGTGCATTTTTAAATTTAAAAAAATTATTTGATAAAGAAATTTAAGCACATTAAACTTTTATAATAATTATTGATAGATCACATTAAGGATTCTTTCTCAACCAGTGAATCATGATCCTCAGATTCCTTTTAGTGTATTAACAAAGATAAAAAGTTTGGAAAGTTCTCTATTGTATAGAAATATCGTTGTAAATAATATTAAGAATACAAATTTTATGTAAAGTGTTTTCAATTTTAAGACCATTTCTTTGAAGAAATATTACAGCAACGAGTTGCGTACCTATTCCGGCAAAAAGTTAAAATTGCGTGTGGTGCCATTTCTTATAATATTTTATTAAAAATCTTTTATATGATTAATAATTATTAAACGGCAAAAAGCTTAATTTTGAAGTTAGAGATCTGTTTTATATATATAATAAATTGTAAATGCTAATAACAAGTAAAATCTTCATTAAGTCTAACCGTACTCCGGACATTTAAGGACCCTCTATCTCCCTACCCTCTCGACCTTTAACCATCAAAATTTACTAGCATTATTTTCCCTAATACACAAACCCTCTTGAAAAGTTTCAGAAAATTTCGACAAAAGGCACAAGAGTTATTAAGCTTGAAATTGGGTGAAGAAAGTCGTCCTCCCCAATACACAAACACATTAACATACAGAAATAACAGATGTTTATTTTCCTGATTCAATCGTTATTTTAAAATTATAAAATTTACATCTTTTGATATTTTATTCTATATATTTTTATTATGTTTTTTACATTTTATTGAACTGCTTACATTTAACATTAAATTTAATGCCTCTATAAATCGAAAGTTTTTTTGTGCTTAATGACTAATTTTGAAGAAGATAAACAAACAAAAAATGTATTGAGCGTATTGAAGTTAAACATCAGTAAAATTTAACTTAGCGAGAATTTCGAGTTAAGAAAGTTCGGCTTTTATCGAGTCTATACGTGAAATTTATATTTTTGCAAAAACTCTAGCAGGAGCTCCACTTGCACCTTTAATATTAATAGGTACAGCATATAACCTGGCACCTGTTGACGGCAATTGCTTTAAATTAGCTAAATTTTCAATTACCAGCGAGTGTTTAGAAAGTAATATTTTATGAACAGGTAAGTTGACTGATATATCTACAGATATTGTATCGATTCCAACACCACGAATATTAGTATTATCCACGATCCACTTAGCAGCTTTGGTAGAAATACTTGGAAATCGTAAGGTATTATTATTTGGCCCTATATATTGAAGTCGATCACCCCAAAATCTATCCCAGTCAGTCCGAACTAAGAGAAAATCGCAACTAAAATCACCATTTGATTGTTTCCATAACACTAAATCATACTTTGTTAATTTTGCATATGGATCGACGTAAGACTTATCGGCAATATTAATAACACAAACGGATCCTATGAAATTTTCAATTGGTATGTCGTCAATGTTCTTTTCCGTTTTAAAAAGATGAGAAGGAGCATCTACGTGAGTTCCTATGTGAGTAGGTGTGCTAATATTTTCTGCTCTAAATCTTAAAAAAAAAACAAAATAAAATAACTAATTAACTTATAAATAAATATATCCTGAAAAATATTATCATTAATTAATTTAATATATAACTTGTATTATTAGAGTTTAATATAAAAGTGAGATTACACAGAATCGTTGACTCCAATTTTTGCCACAACCACTATACTGAATGCACTCGAGTTAGGAAAAACAAGCATTCCTGGATACAATGCATGAGATAAATCCACATAGCAATTTTTATTACCTCGATTATTATTTACTACCTTGCAAGCTACTTCCTTTGTTAATATAATAATGAAGATAAGAGAAATCAAGTTGTATAGATTGTCAGCCATTTTAACTAAAAGCCTGAAATAAAATTATAAAATATTACAAGAAATTAAGAAATTAAATTAAAGTTTTAAAAAATTCATTCGATCATTGTAAGTAATTCGTTTTGAAAGTTTTGTTTTAATTATTAAATATTATAATAATTAAAATAAATCCGAATTTTTGTCAGACTATTTGGTAAATAATAAACTTACCTTGCTTGTGAACGTATAAATTATCATAATCTTTCTGGTATGTTTATAGGGAACATCCACGTGTTCTGTAAGCATCCACGTGTCATGTAAACAATTCACGTACCATATTTCACAATCATTTAAATTCGCGTACCACATTTTACAGTATTTGTATATTTTAGATATTTATTTAAATAAACTAAACTGATTATAAATTATTTATTTATAATGTAAACGCCTAATAAAGGCAATTAAATGAATTTTCTTGTTTTAATTAGAATTGTTTCAGGAAAACGTATTAAGCAATCTTAATTACTGTAAATACTATAAAATTTCTCTACGATTTATTATTTTTCCTAAAATGTTTAGCCCGAATTTACAAATTTAAATTCATAGATTCATAATGTGTTTAATTTTTAAATCATTTATATGTAAATTATTAGTTAATTAATTAATTTATTTTATTTATTTATTTAGTACAAGGAAAACCCTGTATGTACGGGCTATTTGTACCAAAATTATAAACTGTTATGTATATCAATACAAAAATAATAATAATACAACACAACAATACAGTGCGTGACAATTGGTCTGAAAAGGAAAAAATAAAAAGATAACACAAGGGTACTTTCAATATAATCCAAAATAACAATAAAAATATTTATATTCCTATGAAAAAAAAAAAACATGAAAAAGAAAAATGGCAGCGAATGGTCGGCATATACAAAACAATAAAAATATTTATATTCATGAGAAAAAAAAAAAACATGAAAAAGAAAAATGGCAGCGAATGGTCGGCGTATACAAAATAAAATAAATAAAAAGAAAAAGAAAAAATTAAGCAAGTACCTGAAAAAAAGTGAATAATTATTTATAATACGCCCAAAAGCGCCGACCATAAACGCTACCAACTATCAACATTAAGTCGTCCACTTAAATAGTAAATTTACACCTCCTGATGGTAAGCTGCTAGAAAAGAAAAGTATCTTAATCTTAACAAATAAATAATTATCCATTTAACTTAACTTTTTAGTTACAAAACTGTAAATACAATAATATTTATTATCGTCCTGTAACAACCATTTATATGTTTGGATCGAAAAACAATCTTCACCAAAACACTTTTGTCTAACTACTGTCAGCGCCTTATACTCAGTTATTATATGAAAAGCGTCAAAATTAACAGTAGTATTACCAAAGTCACAGTACTTCATACATGGACTTATCATTATTTTGATAATATTATATCGCACATATAATACTGCTTGTGTAATACAAAAAGGTCTTTCTATATTCAAATAGGTCATCGACTCCCATTCATTAAAAACATCTAAATACCATTTATTATATTTATAATTAACCGCTCTATATTTAAACTCGGTTATATAATTATTCGCCAAACTCAGAATTAGAATTAATTCAGAGTTTGGCGAATAATTAAAATATCAGAGATCTCAATTTGATTTAACATTATCGGATAATTTCGATAGTCGAACTCCTGCAACAAAGACACAATTTGATCTCCCCACGCTATTCTTTGAGAGATTAAAAATAATTTAGCGGACTCTAAGTTTACTAACAGACTGTTTACATAACCATCTTAAATAATTTTTTATTATATTAAAATAAAGGGAGACTCTTTGAAACTCCAAATATATATGATGGAATCCATCTCTTTAGAGAGTATAAACGCTTAATAAAATTAATTTGTATATTATCTTCTCTCTCTCTCTCCAATCAAATTTCGAATTCATAGAAGACTACTGATTGAATAAATGACTCAAATAATTTTAATTTATCTTTCCAACGTACCAATCTACCAGACACACAAGCCTTAATAATCCTATCAATTCCGAAAGTCTCTTTACTGTGAATATACTTTAAATGTTTTAAAAAACGCCCATTAGACTGGAAAACTACACCCAGACACTTATACTCATTAACTACTATTATTTTGCGATTTTGTAAAATCAATTCTCATTATTAGAATGTTTTCCTCCATTTCGAAATACCATTATTTTAGATTTGTCAATGTTAAGTTTTAGCTCCTGTACTGTGTATCCTAAAAGGTCAATCATTCTCTGTAGACCTATAGGCGAATCTGCCATAACAACCAAATCATCTGCATAAGTCAAGAAAGTCAATAATTCTATTTAGACCTATAGGCGAATCTGCCATAACAACCAAATCATCTGCATAAGTCAAGATTTTCACATCCGTTCCCAAAAGATCAATACCTACCAAATTAGAGTCATTCAGTTTAATAACAAGTGGATATAGATATAAGTTGAACAGTATTGGGTTCAATACACAACCCTGTTTCGCACCTTTTAACGTGAAAAATAGATCAGTCGTACCCTCCTTAGTAGACACGCACGCCTCTGTATTAGTATACAAGGGAATAAAAAAATTTACAAATTTATAGCTCAACCCAATCGTCAGAAGTTGACTCCACAAAAGATCTCTATCCAACGAATCAAATGCCGAGGACAAATCAACGAAAAAGGCGTAAAGTTTACCTCGTTTTTTCTTTAAAGACTTCTGTATTAAGGCATATAAAACAAAAATATTGTCCAATGTCGAAAAACCAGACCGGAAACCAGCCTGGAAATCTGAAAATATTTCAAACTTATTCAACCAAGATACCAAACTCATACATAAAATTTTACAAAATTTTATGTATGAGTTTGGTATCTTGATAATTATGGAGCAATTTCGGTAGTAACGAAATTGCTCCATAATTATCAGGTAAATCTCTAAGTCCCTTTTTAAATATAGGAATAATCTTACATATCCGCCAGTCTAAAGGAATCATTCCTGATTGGTACACATTATTAAACAAACCTACCATATATCTAATCAGATCTGGGAAATTCTTATATAATTCCACCTGTATCTCATCAATATCTGGAGTAGTACCATTTTTCATAGTAGCTAAAATCTTTTTGACTTCCTGTTCTGTTATCTCCGTATCCAACATATCATCATGCCAATTCACACACGTTATATACAGACACATCCGGTAAATATTTATTAGAATTAAATTTCTTTGAAATAAAGCTACCCAATCAAGATCTGGAAGCTCCCTGTATTTACTCTTAACAAAGAAATTAATGAATCGCCAGAACTGTTTACTATCACCAGATGCCAAATTCTTATTGATCTTCTGCAAGAAAAACCTTTTTCTTAGCTATACATAAATTGCGAGTCACATTAAAATTTTTAACAAAATTCTTCGCAGCAATACTATTTCAAATCTTTGCTCGTCTCATCCTGTTCAACGCCTGATTTCTTCTTGCAATACTCAACTTACAATCTGTATCAAACCATACAAAATTGGAAAATTCCACCGGCCTTTGATACCAATCTGAAAATGAAGATTTAATTAAATGAGTCAAACCTTCAAACGTTAATACTGACTGACTCTGAATCGCACATAATAGTTTCCTATACTTATAATTTACCTTCTCACTACCCTCTTCCCTCCAAAAAATTCTCACACTCTTATTCACAGACCTCTTAAATGATTTTCGAATTTCCTTTTTAGATTTACAATCTAACACTACACTTATTGGAAAATGATTACTATATATTTTATCTAATACAGGAAACCTTGTTACAATAGATAATCGATTTAACTTAATCAAAGCCAAATCAATTACAGAGGAGCCTATATCACCCACATATATATAATAAACTTTAGATATAGATGAGCCTCTACCATTTAAAACAATATATCCCGCATCTTCACAAAAATCCAACACCAATCTTCCATGATTATTTATTAATGTATCTTGTGATAAGCTCATCATCCAATCCTGATCGAAATCCTTATTACAATCATAAATCCTATATCAAAAGTATACAAAAAATTCCAAAAAGAGATAGGCTTATTTACAATAACTTCACAATTCCATGACAGAACGGACGTACTGTACCTACTCCCAGTCAAGTTGACATTTGTTCTTCCATTTTCTTAGAAACTATATTATATTTATAAATTTTACTATCAACTTTAACCGCATTTCTATTATTTAAATAAGTAATTGACGCATCCAACCTTTTTCTTCTCTAGCAAAATCATTAATTATTTTCCTTATGTCTCTAGTTGAAAGGGGAAGGTCATCCATTATAAATATCCTAATCCCTTTTAATTTAAATGCCGCTCTTCTAATCTTACATGTATCACCATAGTCCAAAAAACTACAGTAAATCAACCTAGTTCTATCTTTCCGTTGTTGGCCCAATCTATAGCACCGCTCTAAACTAACATTATCAACACTTAATTTATTTTGAAAATATTCCAATACTACAACTTTAACCAGAAAGTTATCATTTTCCGACTCAGGTAAACCAGAAATTATTAAATTATTACGCTTTAAGAAACACTCAAACCGCTCCTGACTTAATGTAAACTCGGCCATTTTGTTTTCCAAGTCTATTCTATCATCAGATAGAACCTTGCCGGTATCGTATGCAAATTTTTCCTCTAAATCTTCTTATCTAATTTCTACATTAACAATAGCTTCGTCCAACTTTTCTACCCAGGAGTAAATTCTATCAATTTTAGCAATCATTCCTTCCAATTTCGCATTCTGCTTTAAATTTAGCTGAATAAGTAACGATATCCCATCCTTAATATAAAGTTCTCCCCGAAGTAGCTCCAAAATACTCGTCTCCTCCAATGGGTCAGGATGAAAAATCTTAGATCTACTATCCGACTGACTTACTACTGAATAAGTCTTCCTTTTAGACATGACGAAAGAAACCAGTGAGCTTACCTGTAAAAAAGTGAATAATTATTTATAATACGCCCAAAAGCTCCGAACATAAACGCTGTCCATTATTACTTAATTAAATAACTAATAAAAGATATTTAATGATATATATAAAGTACTTTAATATTAAAGTTTTTTTACTAAATAAATTAATACAACAGCAAATAAATAGCCAGGAAACCAGCCTTGTCGCGTTTGGCTGGTTATTTATCACTCTTAAAACAAACTGTTATTGCCATTTTCATATAAATACATCGAAATATATATATATAAATACTTTCAGAAGCAAATAAATGATGTTATTCTTAGTTGAAATTAAATGTGAATCTAGACTAAGTCAAAAGATCCTACCTTAGGTATTGTACGTCCCCGGTTTTGTGGTGTTTTTAGTATTTGATTGTAGGATCAATCTTTAAATACAGTAATTTTATTAACACTGCAATATAATGAGAAATCCACGGAATCCACGTGAGGCCTCGAAAAAAGTCTTCTTTGTGCCTTTAGGGCGGAACGAGTTTGTGCAAATTTATTGTTTGTATATTTTTAAAAAGTTCGATTTACTGCAAGAAACTAATAAAATTCATTCCAAAATATATTTTTATGAAGGGATGTCTATCAAAATTCGTGTATTAAAATTAATAAAACTTAACATCTCTATATTTGTTATTTACACTATAAATAACACAGTTTCTACTATGTTTAAATTTTCATTTCATAAAATTTTGTTAAGTAATAATGATTTAATACAAACTAAAACATTCAGATAAAATTGACAAACATGCCTCAATAGTAATGTTACTGTAGTAGTATTATTATTATGTAAATGAAGTAATAATTGTGAGTGAAAGAATAATTTATTCTTTCAGTTCAAACTGGTAATTCAAGGAACTTTTCGGAGCGTAGCTCGTTTTCAAATTATCAGGCCCAGTAGTGAATCCACACGTATGCAAAGCAGAGCTAACTCAAAAATTAAAATATTTAAATAATTAATAAATACGTGTTTTAACTAAATAATCCTATATTCATTGGTATAATGTCCAATAGTAGTTACGCGGGGGGCAAAAAATAATACCATCGTAAAGTACGTGAAAATGGGGTAAATTTACTGTGGGGTAAATTTTGATAACTACCGTCGTTGTCGATTAAAACGCTTGTTTACAGCTCCGTGCCGAAAAAGCTGACCATATTGACCACAACACATACACGTGGATGCAGTCAGCCATTGTGGCAAATGAAAGTAGTAAGTATAGTTTGTGAATGTATATAAAGATTAACATTATTAACATTGAATCAATGGCAACTAAGATAATCAGTCCGGTCCCAATTTTAAAAAAAAACGACAAAAAATCTCTAGTAAAAAATGATTTTAAACAGCTTTATTGAATACTTGCAATTAGTTCATGCAATGTGATATATGAAAAATGTACAGTTCACTCTCCTGAAGAAACCATTTATTGTGGTTTCAGATTCTGCTTGTCAGTGGAAGAAGCAAAGAATAAGAGAATAACAATATTTTCTCATATATATTCCATTGTCATCATTTTAAGTTGAAAATAATCTTTAATGTTTTAAGTTTTCGTTCAGACAAAAGACGTTTCTTAAAATGTGATGACAGCTTGTATAAAAATTTGACGTTTTCTTCAATTTTACTAATCCAGAAAACACAGAATGTAGAGATGTAGCAATCTTCAAATACAAATAAATAAATAATTTTTAATACTTTCGACACGCAAGATTTAACGTAAAAGAATTACAAGAATATAGATAAAACACGATTAAAAATGAATAGTGCCCATCATTGAATGCCTGTGGATTTGCATGTATTATGAATATATTCTTCAAATTTAATGTTTAGTTTTTGACTTTTACGGGGGGGTTTATTATGTTGTTAAAAGGTAGCTTTTTCTACTGGCATCGGTATATGTTGTTAAAAGGTAGCTTTTTCTACTGATAATCGGTGTCGTAAACTATAAATTATAACTGAAATTCAGTTATAATTTGTCAATTTTATCCGCACCATATCAGTTAAGAATTAAAACTATTCCTTTTCTTTTCAAACCTTTACACAACGAATTAGAACATTTTATCTTGTTGCCTTTACACAACAAACAGATGACACTCCCTTGACTAAAAAGAAAATGGCGGACGTGTATTCAATTTTATTTAAACATAGCGTCATTACAGCCTCTACTTGTAGAATATATATAATGATAAATAAATTTATTTTATCACTATATATATTTTTAAATTAATAATGTGTAATTATAATAAATAAATTATTATAACTAATATGGGAACAATTTTTTAATAATAAGACTGACGGATGAACATATTTATATGAAATTATGTGAAAATATGATCAAAAAATGTCGACGTGCTGCCATCTTTTGAATAATAAATAAACGATAAGGAAACAAAGGTTAAAATAAATCGATAATTTTCCTCGAGAAATTCTGCAACAATTGACAATATACTGTATTTTCTTCATTATAACTCGATAATGAATCTGTTTATAAATATGTATATCGTAAAAAGGTATATGGTCTTATAATGAATGAAATTAGAATAATTTGACAGGAAGAAATGTCCTAATAGTAAGCAAAAACTTATGACACTTGCGACAAATTATAGATAACACAGGGTTACTCGTACATATGACAAGACAGATTTTTCCTTACTCGTTTTGGCGTGCTTCTTTCATTTATGCTGATGATAGCAGGGATGATTTCATGCAAACACGATGATGACAAATCTTTTACTAGATGATGTCAGATTTTATTTTGTTTGCCATAAGCATTTTTTTTGTAGCAAATTAAAATTAAGTACTGTATAGAAAATATATTATAAAATTTGTAATTTAATAGTATCAATGATCCTTATATACAAATTACCGAATTGGTTTATTAATGTTTACTCCATCCTGAGTTATTAAAGGGAACACACACACACATACACACGCAGAATATTATTATATTATAAAAATTATATTGCGATTAAAACTGTTAATAAACAGGAAAAATAACGTATGTTAATGTAAATAAAAGAAATAACCAAAGACAATTGTTCAAACAAAACTTAGTTTAAATAAAACAAAAGTTATTTCTTATGTGAAAAATTTATACATTGATAAAATAATATAAATTTTAATTTTAATACTAATTTAAAAGTTTGTTTTTTCTTTTTATAAAAATGTAAAATTTCAAGCTTTATCAGTAATAAATGCATTTTAAATCAATTTTGTATATGCTTTAAACAGAATCAAGATGAATTAATTTTATATGAAAATTAATATTTATATATGTATAATATTTTTTAAAATTTTATTAGCTTAAATTTATAAGAAGGAAGAATGGCAGAAAACATTTATAGACCGGATATCTTTGAACAAAGAAAACCTGTTCAAATATCAAATAACTTATACACGCTTCTTTTCCTATATAAATTCCCATTCCTAATACAAATATACGTAAAATGTTCGTAAAAAGTTGTATAGTTTTTATATCCATTTTGTTTCTTGCAAATATTTTAGGAGTTCGTAATGAAGAAACGAGTAATGTTTTTTTTTTTCTGATATTTTTTACATGATTTTAATAACTTGTTAACTTTTAAGTCATTTTTAGTTAATTTAATATTAAGGCAGATATCTGAACTATTTTTAAATTATTAATTTTATACATAATAATTTATTTTTAAGCGTTTAAACAAAAGTTTATATAAAAATTTCCAGTTTTTTGCAGTAGTGATGGTAATGGTGTAGTGGTGTTTTATTTATAGTTAAAAGGAAACTATGGCAACATGACCAAGGCCATCACGATACATTATTGTAAATCGTCATCAAATATTTTCATAGATTTTTAAATAAAATGTAGAAAAATAATTTTTTTTTAATCTCAAATATAATAGTTCTTGCATCTATTTCTTTATTACTTAACAATGACCAATAACATAATTCATAAATTACTATATCATAAGAACATATAAAAAACTTATTTGTTAATATTTACAGTCATTACAGATTATAAATACAGTCATTTTTATTTTCATTAGTCTTGAAAAATAAGAGAATATCAAGGAATTTTAGCCAGAAATCTTACGAGGGCTATATATAGGCTATATTAAAACGCTGAATTATAATTCTCGAATAGTAGATATAGGTATAAAAATATGCAAATTTTTATTGTGCACCGTTCATCTTCATCTCAGATGTCATGTAAAAATAAAATTCAGAGATAAAGTTATAATCTTATAATATAATCGAGATGGGTTGATGATGATGATAATCAAGTAGCAAATATAATACACCAAGAGCTTGCAAAGAAACACAAATTATTAGACATCTACGAACCATACTACAAATGCATCCTACAAACAGTATTAGAAAACAACACGCACCAAGTGTACTACGACAGAGCCATAATCACAGATAAAACAATTTACCACAACAGACCAGACATAATACTCATTGATAAACACAATAAAATCACATACATTATAGACATAGCCATTCTAAACACTCACAATATACAAAACACATTCACTGAAAAAATTAGTAAGTATACAGAACTCGCCTAGGAAATAAGCTATCTGTGGAGGATGGATAGGGTGCTTATTGTACCTGTCGTTCTCTCCTCTACAGGGTTCTCTCCTCTACCACAAACACTACACAAAAGCCGGGGAACATTCCAATTGAATAGAAATACATACATCACACTACAGAAGGCCACTATATTGAATACACGTCATATTGTTAGAAATTCCTAAATACATACAGACACACTGACACACTTATTTAATTTTTGTCTCGTTTTGATTATTATGCCTTGACTCTGGTCCGGCATAGTACACAACCACCGGTGTGTCAACCGAGTATAACTCATAAAACCCATAATAATAATAATAATAAACGCAGAATCCAAACGGTTGGGAGTTAAAAGTTGAAATTTGGTACACAATTAGGGTAAGCCATGAGAATGCACATTAAGAAGAGATTTTTGGAAATTCTCTCGCGGGAGAGAGGAGAGAGTTAATTTCTATTATTTCGCATTTATAGTAATATAGCATAGTAATATTATTATTAGCATTGTTTCTATTCAATTATTTAATTTATTCTTATATACTTAACTTTATAAACAATTTGTTTATTTTGAATATATTATTTTTAATTATTAAAAGTACAGTAATTAGTATATAAACGTATAATTTAGTATGTGAAAAATCATTTTTCGTTATAATTATTCATTAATTTATTACAGTTATTTATAAGTGAAAATATGATAATTTTGTTAGAATTTTTTTCTTTAGACAAACTTCTTTGCACTGATAATACGCAATATGGGTGTTTCTTATTGATCTGAAACTTATTTAATATGGTAACGTGACATTTACCCATGAATTAAATCATAATTATTGTTCTATAAAACAGTGGAGTACCATTATTTTCAGTGATACAGCTCGTTATTTTCTTGATTTATCAATAAATAAATCTTTAATTAAATTTGATTGAGTATATTATTCAAATAAAATATATAAATTAGCAATTTACTATTTTTGAATATTTTTTAATGACTTTATGGAGAAATTAATATTATTTTTTGCAGTTTTATGCATTTTTTTATTTTGAAATTTTAATTTTATTTCAGATAAGAATATGAAAATAATCGGTAGAGTTGGAGAAAAAATAACATTACCATGCAATATAACCCCTTCAACAGAAGGTAATACTGTTTCTGTGGTGTTATGGTTTAAAGAAAATTCCGACACTCCAATTTATAGCATGGATGCAAGAGAAGGAGATATTTATCAGGCTAAGCATAGAGCAATCGAAGGCTTTTCCAACAGAATTAATTTCAATATAAAAAATTCACCCGCAACACTGGAAATTAAGCAAGCCAATCTAAACGATGAAGGTGTTTACAGGTGTAGAGCTGATTTTAAAAGATCACGAACTCGTAATTCCATCATTTATCTAAAAGTAAAAGGTAAACGTTATAGAATATTATTTTGTTTTATTAATTAAGAAATATAAGTATATTATAATGTAAATTGTCAAATATTCTTAATCAGTTTAACAAATAACATAGAGTATTTATGTGAGAAACAAGACAAGAGCGAGCATTATCATATAAAAATAATGGTACTCAACGTGTTTATAAGAAGGAAGAATGGCAGAAAACATTTATAGACCGGATATCTTTGAACAAAGAAAACCTGTTCAAATATCAAATAACTTATACACGCTTCTTTTCCTATATAAATTCCCATTCCTAATACAAATATACGTAAAATGTTCGTAAAAAGTTGTATAGTTTTTATATCCATTTTGTTTCTTGCAAATATTTTAGGAGTTCGTAATGAAGAAACGAGTAATGTTTTTTTTTTCTGATATTTTTTACATGATTTTAATAACTTGTTAACTTTTAAGTCATTTTTAGTTAATTTAATATTAAGGCAGATATCTGAACTATTTTTAAATTATTAATTTTATACATAATAATTTATTTTTAAGCGTTTAAACNTATATATATATATATAAATTAATAAATTGAAATTGCAATCTTTTCGTAGAATATATATTACAACAATTTTCTTCATAATATAAAGTGACAATGACAAATGAAAACAATATTTGAATATAAATTTAAGGCAATTTGAATAGACTAATATAACCGAATTTACAAGCACGTTTCAGTTATTTAATGTATATTATTATTTTTTAATCACTTAACAGTCTTGCTTAGTTTTTACTTATTCATTGCTCTCTGTATTCAATCATTGTTAGTAAATTTCTATAAAAAGTGTTTTAAAAGTATCTTTATTTTCTTACAGTTTTTCTGAAACTTCTTTTAGAAACTTTAGGATGTTTAGAAAAAGATATTTTCGCGTCAATGCTTCAGTCCTCCTTGCTTCCAACTTTTCTTCAATATATATTTCAATATTTATCTTTCTATTCCTCTTTTCCAAACTTCTCTCTTTCATTCTATAAGGTTATTCTTTCCAGTTTTGTGCCTTCTTCAAAATATAATATAAAACTTGTATTGTTCGTTTCTCTTTCGACAATCTTTAGGTATATTCAAATCGTCATTTTGCTCCTTTTCTACGACAGTTTTACAAAATATTTCAAATTTAATTTAATAAAATCCAATCAAATCGCCAACATAAGGAATTGAAAATGATTTAAAAAATTACACTTATTTATTTTTGTAACGTTAAAATTGACGTCAGAAGTTATTTAGACACTGGGAAATCTGTTCAAATAATATGTGCACGATTTCTTTTCTATATAAACCCTTTCTTCCTGATTCAAATACTTCAAAATGTCTGGAAAACTTGTTGCAATTATCACGGTCTTCTTAACTCTTGCAGTTATCAATGTTAGAAATGAAGAAACAAGTAATATTTTTTAATATTAGTTATACAAATTTAATAACATTATTAAATAAAATTCTTAATTTATTAACATCTTTTAGTAAAATTAAGTAAAATGCTTTTAATTAATTTATTTTTAATTATTATGAATAGAAAGACANTTGCCCCTATACCCGGGGCAACTTCGTCAATTTCTCTCTTCTTGTAAAGTTGTAATTATTTTAATTATTTTTATTTCCAAACTGATTTTAACCAGTTCTATAGTAAGGTAACATTCCAATAGACAATATGCAAAGCTTTTTTTTCAGTTTACAGCAGTATTTATTACACAAAATGTAAGTAAAGCTTAACATGCCGATCTTGCCCCGATCTCCCCTATATAATTTAATATTTTATTATAAATTTGTTTTTTTTTTTTAATTTTATAGTCTAATGAGTCTTATGAGCCTTATCGTGAGCCAGAATGCGCCAAACATCTCAAAATGGTAAATTATTTATATTATAATTACAACTTTATAAAAAAATAAATCATATTTTTTTATTATTTTATTTATTAAATAAATATTTTAATAAATTTTATCAAAGTAAAACAGTGAAATTATTAGAATCTCATGTTTGTTGTTATAAGTAATTTATAGTTTGATTCTAAAATATTTTATGAAAATAATTATTGAATGAAACCATTTACTAGATAAAGAATTTCTTTTAAAGTGATAATAGTTAAAATATATTTTAAAAAATTAGTAAACAAAAAGATTTTATTGGTCATATTTTGCGAAATTGTGATGGAAATGATGGAGTAATCTCTTACAGAGTTGCACCACTACAGTGTATTTACATATATACAGGTGCATCGGTACTAAACTCTACATTTGGTTATGTTTATCGAGTTTCGGGTGAGTAGGATAATGGAGAGGAACTCACACTATAACATCATTAAAATGAATGTCCTCAAAGTTTCATTCTTCCATCTTCAATAGAAGTGAGTGAAATTTGATTTGCAAGTTTTGAGGACGATAGAAAGCAAGTTAAATAAAATAAATGGGATTTCTTTGTGTCAAATACTTTCTTAGTTTAAACAAAACTAACACGAATGATGATTTTGTTTCTATCTTAGCAAAAAATTGCACTCTTAGTTTGAAGAATTTTGCTCTTCTCTAATATCTCTTGTGTTAGGCAGTTNTCCAAATTCCCTTGTTGTGTACAAAATTAATCTAAGACAAGAATGACAAATATTTTCCGGAAGTAGGCCAAATATAAGTAACTGAGAAATTGTTCAAGGTCCACACGGCAAAATATTTGAAGGGCCATTCGACATTCTACATTGATAGGACATCGATAACAATAGCAAGGTTATCTCGATCTCGCTATTATTATCGATGCCATTGAGTAGCATAATCGATTTGTTTAAAAATGGTTTTTTTTCAGTCTTAAACACTTCTCTGAAAAGATTTCTAAATCTTTAAAATTGCATTAAATCTGAAAAATAACTGGAAAAAAATATATCAATTTCAAGAAAGTTTAATACAAGAAACACAGCGCTATAGTCTATGTATAATTATAATAGTACTGTAATTAGTTTTTGGCAATAATAAATAATCCTATTAATAAATTAGCTCAAGCATTTTGATCAATTAAAAATTGAACTGATACAGAATACAATCGATTTTTAAATTTCTGTAATGAAAATAGTTGTTACCCAAAATATTTGTTATGTAAAACTATTAATTTTTTAAACTTTACTTTTTTTAGACTATAAATTGAAAATATAGAAACAAGACACTAAAATTTTTACTGGAAAATTTTTAGGAACACTAAAATATTGATTCTATTATACAGCAATTCTAATAACCGGAACGCAAAAGTATATTACCTATAGGAGGAAAAATAAAAACAATGATATAGAGAACGATTTTACAGTTATCAAATGAACAAAATTAACTGAATGCTACAAAATCTTCAAAATTTGATTATGTTGAAAATGTGTTAAATAATTATTTAAATATTCATTTATTTTCGCTTGTTTTGAATTCACATTACATAGTATAAATCATAATCGCCTGCCTCGAAAATGACACAAAAATATCTGAAATTCATTTAAATCTAATAACCGAAAGTATGATTCCAGTAAACGACTAAAATTTATTTAACTTATTTATTGTGACATCGTCACAGTGCCGGGCTGTAATTTTTAATCATATTTTTAATTTATTTAATTTAAAATATATGATCTCCACCTCAAATTAATAGTGGATTGCCCCTGAATATCATACTTTTTCTTTAACAATAGAGTTATGCCGATCATCTATCTAACACCTTTCAGGAGAAAATTTTAAATTGAAATAACATGATTTCCGATTTGCATCGGAAGTTTATTTGTTTATTTATAGTTAATCGGGTCCTTCTGCTCCTAAGATTTTCATATCTGGTCTCGACTTTCATCTACCTAAATTTTTTATTGAGATTAAGGAACGATAGACGAACGGATGGACGACAGTGGGAATTAATAGGTCTACAATTTTTTTTTCAAATTAAAGTATAACTTTTAGTTTTTATTACTGAATAAAGTTTAGAATAAAGAATGATATAAAATATTATGTAAATAAGTAACGTTTTTAATTAATTACAGGAGTGTATAAAAATTCAATGTAATGATGCCAGAAAAAGTTTAAAAGATGATCCCGAAACTTTAACTTTTATTAATGAGCTTTGCGAATGGACAGAGAAAAAATGGTAGGATATACAGTATTATCATTTATTCATTTTGTATTTAGTTATTTTTACTGTAAATAATGAAAATTTGATTGATAAAGATACTTTTGTTAATTTTCTTTTACGATAATTACTGATATTTTTAGAAATTCTCATCTTTTTCTTTTATTTTATTTATGTTACAACTCCCGGACAAAAAATTAGAATATTCAACCTAACTGAAAGTTTAGTGTACATTTTCTCATGAACAACACAGACTAGGAAATTATTTTCGACACTACGTAAACAATGTCTATGTATATTTATTATACCCATTAATCAGACAAATTAACTAAAACGTTTTTTTTTTGTTACGAATGGAAATGAAATGACAAAAAAATTAGAATATTAGCTAAATGTGGGTTAAATATAAGAAATACAACAAAATAAACTTAATATTTTGTGGAGTCGCCGTTTGCCATACTTAATGCTCGCAAATCTGTCGGGAAGATTAATGCTTCACATTCGTTTCTGGTGATGCAGTTTAAAATGTGTCGAATGCACGTCACTAGTTCCTCTTTAGAAGTTGGGCACCGTTCATTAAGTCGTCGTTTCATGACTCCCTACAAATTTTCAATAGGGTTTAAGCCTGTGGAATTGCTTGGCCAAGGCAGGATTACAATCTGTTATTCTTGTAACAGCGTATAATTGACTTCGCGGTATGAGAGGTGCCTTGTCTTGTTTAAATAGAATTGTTTCCTCAACTAAATCTTCTGCCGATGGTATCATAAATGTCTCTAAGATGTCTTGATATGTCTATTAGAACGTTCCCGAAGAATGCACAGTTGTCTTACGCCGTTAGCACTCATGGATCCCGATGCAAACTTAACGATGCAAACTTAACGGATCTCTTCATACAGTCCTTTTCGAAGGTCTCTGGTTGTTCTTCATACATGTGGGCCTTGGTCACCACAGGAGAGACAAACTAGGGATTCGTCACTGAAGATAACGTTATTCCAGTTGTCTTGTTTCATATGAGCCTCTCTCTGCACCATCTGACACTCGCTTGTCGTTGCTTTTTCGTTAGAGATGGCTTCGTCTTGGGAACACAGCAATTGAAGTACTGTACGAGTCGTACGATCTTCAGCATATGGTTCGGTTACTAACGTTTACTCCAGTTGTTCTCTATTGTGCTTGCAAGTGTTTAACGCTTTTAAAGCTGTTTCGCACGACAATCCTCAAGTTTCTCTCATCCCTCGCAGTCGTTGCTCGTTTATGTCCAAATTTCTGGCATTTGTTAGTTAAAACTTGAACGGTTTTGTTTTTTCAGTACAGTACTCTAGAGATTGTTGGCTGTTAGCACATAATTCTTCAACAATTTCTTTTAGTATTCTTCTTGCTTCTTGCAAAGCTATGATAGTATCTTTAGTTCTATCACTGACGTCGCTCTTACGCCCCATGCTGTACTGTTATACTGCTCTGCCCAGCTATATGCAAATTTGCATTACAATTTAGTTTTTTATGACTGTTTGCCTGGCTGGTTTTGCTAATATTCTACTTTTTTGTTTAGGAGTTGTAAAACATGTCACTATTATTTCTAATGCAAATGGAGAGTTTTGAACATGTCAACGAAAAAAAATCAACTTAAACTGAACATTCACCATCAAAATAAAGAAATTTACAGTAGAATAATCTATACACTATATACGTGGAATGAGTATATTTTTGTATAAGTGTAAGTTATTCAATACACACAAAAAAATTAGAATGAATTATTAGGGGAAGCAAGAATGTAAAGGTCTGCAAGCCTAATTTGATATAATTGGACTTGCAACCTTTATATTCTTATTGTCGTCCGTTTGTCCTTCATTAATGTTGAGAACGAATTAGATAGATGAAAATCGAGACCAAATACAGAAAGTTTAGGGGTCAGAGGCTCCGATGAACTATTTAAGAGCTTCTGATTTGGACTGGTAGCTTTTTTTTAAAAATTGATTTTATAGTTAAAGATTTTTTCAAAACTCTTTCAGTCTTGTGGGCACTAAGAGGGTTTTTCTATCAGCCTATTATGAATTCGGCTAGGCCCACAATGGATTGGGTGGTTAAGGACGAGCCAGACATATCTAGACTAATTACTTGCGAAAAATTTTTGGACTTTTCGACTGATTCGATCTACACTGTGTACGGATCTCAGAGCGATGAGCTGCAACCTAAATCGCTAGGCCATCCTTCCATCGTAGTTAAAGATTATAAAATATAATTTAAAATGATTTATAACAGCCTTTAAAATTTTGTTATACGTTTTTGACACATCTACTTGAACATCTAACATTCTAATATATTTGCGAAGTTTACCAACAATTTCTTAAGTAAATTTAAAACTTCAGAAAAGTTGCTATTCTTTGAATCCTGTACAATAGTTCGAGTTATTTTCTAAGTTATTAGTAACATTAACCTACAAATTTGAGTCAAAACAAAATAGTCTATTCCTTATACTAAATGAATATCAAAACGGAATGAGAAATAGTCGGAAATTTTACTGACAATCAATTTTTTCTATTAAAAATAAATTAAGAATATCTCGATTTATAAGTAGGAGTTTGAAACACACCTTTTAGGTCTAGACTCCATATTATTTGAAAATATTGATGAAACATAAATAAAATTGAGAATGGTTCAATTCGAATTATATGCTTAAGATTTGTCGGAAATATCAGATGAAATAAAATGTTTTAACTTTTTTAATTTTGATCAGCTGCTACTATGGGCGTTCGCAGAAAATTTTCCATGAAACAAAGCTTGAAGACAAATAAATACATAAATATTTATTTAATTATTTAATTTTTTGGGTTTTTTTTTCAGACGTAGATTATAAAATACAGTAATGTATCAATATAAAAAGACAAAGCATGTCCTATGGTCGAAAATGTAAAGTTTACATATCTGTATCGCTTTAACGATTATAATGTGTGGAATTTTTTGTTAAATCGTAGGAGTAACTTGACCCATTTGACCTCCTCTGCGGATGCCTATGACTGCTTCCTTCAACTAACACCAAAGAATGGTGTTTCAGTCGACCCCCTATAACACTGTTGATAATTCCGTTTTATATGAATTCCATGTTGTACGAGTCACTTAGAGTTTACAAATACTTGAGCCGTTCACAGTACGGCACACGTATTTGTAAAATCTAAGTGACTCGTACAACCTGGAATTCATATAAAACGGAATTATCAACAGAGTTTTAGGGGAGGTCGACTGTATATCATTCCATAAGTTATAAACTATCATTGCTAATCAGACTTTTGAAACATAAACTTCATTATATAAAAATAAATCAATCTTTCATAACTTTATTTAGATGAATAAGAGTAATTATTTTATTTATTATTCACTTAAACTTTTTTATTATATAAACCATAAGTAATATAACTTATAAATGTAGGAATTAAAGTTTAGTAATAATAAGATAGATTTGACTGTAATTTATAGTAAATGTTATTAGATATTTATAAGAAATAAATTAATTTTTGTTAAAAATTTAAAGAATTTTTAAATTGTTCTAGATATTCATCAAGATGTTTTTATTTCACGTTTTTTTTGTACGTTTGGAACCATAAAAAATATCTGAAAAAGAATTAACGTGTACAGTTTCCTGTCTTGTGCAACCAGTTTCTCTGATAAATTAAAATAAAGTTAAAAATATTGAATACAGACTGATATTTGAATATTACTTATAATTTATCCATTTATATCAACCTCCATTTTAAGATTTTCTGCCACACAAAGGTGTAACTCTTAGCACCCATTAAGTTACTGCTAATTGTTAGTGTAAGCTGTAGGCCTACAATTTTTAGTTTTTCATTGGGCACAATATCTACTTGAACTAGTTTTATAAGGTATGTCACTTTATAAAACCAGTTCTAGCAGATATTGTGCAGTGGTTGGCTGCCATAATAGCCAGGGAGTTTTTAATAAGTGATTTGAAGCCCGAAAACACGATGTATCGAGATTGTCCGTGTATTCAACCGTTCCAGCTTCATTCGTTTCTACTTGATAAAAATTTAAGAAGAGAAGAATAACTTTACCATTATTACACAAGTCCATACAGAATAATTACTAGCAGATAGAGCTCGTGAAGGCTCTACATTTGTCTTAAGAACACAAACGTTCTGTGGCAATTTATTAATTAAAATCTCATCAGTTGAAAGATAATTATGAATCAAGGCTTCTGTAATTAATAATTTCTGGTAATCGTAGGTTTTACTTTTAATTAAATATTCAAATATAGGCAGCTTTTTCTTTACTTTTTTAACTTACATTAAGTAAATAAATAAATTGACGTTTAATTGACAATATATTATAGTATTATTTACGTTAAACTCAATCAAAATTGGCGAACATATTATTAAAACTATGGGATATCGATTTCTGTAATAAAAGTTTTTAATTCAGAGTTTTGTCACCAGGAGGAAAATGGCGCTCTCTTAGAGATAATATGCATGGTTACACTCACAAGCGTGAAATTATACAAATTCCAGTCAACTGACATCAAATTTGTGTATTGAAGTTGATGATATGATTGCTGAATGCAATGATATGTTTACATGATCGTGCTTTTCTCGTAAAGATTTATTACCGTAGTACCAAAATAACAGTAATGCTATTGTTGCATTTCGGTTATTCTGCACAGCAAGAAGACTTACAGAAAGGACCATGACTATTACCGGTTTGAGGAAAATGATCTCACGTTTCGAAAATATCTGATCTTTACAAGTACAATGAGCGATTATTTATTGTGACATGGTCACAGTGCCGGGCTGTAATTTTTAATCATATTTTTAATTTATTTAATTTAAAATATATGCTCTCCACCTCAAATTAATAGTGGATTGCCCCTGAATATCATACTTTTTCTTTAACAATAGAGTTATGCCGATCATCTATCTAACACCTTTCAGGAGAAAATTTTAAATTGAAATAACATGATTTCCGATTTGCATCGGAAGTTTATTTGTTTATTTATAGTTAATCGGGTCCTTCTGCTCCTAAGATTTTCATATCTGGTCTCGACTTTCATCTACCTAAATTTTTTATTGAGATTAAGGAACGATAGACGAACGGATGGACGACAGTGGGAATTAATAGGTCTACANAGATAAAAATAAATTTAAATTTAAATAATAATATACGAATATGAAACCTTTTACTTGTGTTTTATATGTACCTGTAGAGCTAATTTCAATGTTTTGACGTATTTACTTAAAAAAAGGAAGCTTTTACTTATTTTTATTCAAAGATTTATAAACATTTATTTGTCTTTATAATTGATGTGAATAAAACCAAGCTTATACTACGTTTTACTGTTATTAAAAGCATTTATTAACTTTTATTTATCAAACTTCTAGTAAACGTTAGAAAAGTTGTAGTAAAAGTATTTACTACCATTTATTCAACCGGACACATTGTAATTATATTACGTGTTTCATCTTTTATTATTAATTTGAGTTTGATTTTGTTTAACGTTCATCTTTTTAAAGTTGTTTTGTGTTCTTTTATTCATATTTAGATTTGTTATATTCGAAATTTCGTTAGAATGTTATATACTAACGATAGAATGTAATTTAACGCTTAAATATGACTTGTAGAGCAAGCAGAAAACGTTCTTGATTATTAAACGTTTTCCTTGGCAAAATGTGATTTTGAGCAACTAAACAGTAGAAATAATGGTAGTAATTGTTCAATAGCCATTTCTTATGGTTGTTCGTAGCTTTAAAGTATTAAAAAGATTGCCTTTGATGACTCAGATAGAGAAGATTTTATTATTGAGTTATTTATTAAACATAATTCTGTATTAACATATTTGAGTATAAAACATCAAAATTCCGTTGTTTAATGTTCATATTCATAACAACATTACAAACAATGTGCTGTTACCACTTGATAAACCATTTTGGACCTATTATCTGTATTGACGTTGGAAAGCCTCCACTAGGATAATAATCAATCAAAAAGTCCAAATAAAAAACACTTACAGTATCATACTTCAATTTACTAATTTTTACTAACGTTTTCATCCCCACAATAAAACTTCTATTATTCCTTAATGCATGAACAGTTTCATAGTTTTCCAATGCTTCTAACAACTGAACTCACAAAATGTTTTATACCAATATCTATTTCACTAACCAGCCCAAAAATCAATCACCTTAAAGTCATTTGTGGTCGCTACGATAAGTCTGGGTTTGAAGTATATTAATAGCCAATAGAAAATGAACATACTCATTCAAACAAGAAGCAAATTAATAGGAAAATTCTCCCCTGAAGAGGCTTTATTCGTTGTTCAATCAGTTGGTACTTTTATGAATATAACAAAGTAAAATATACATAAAACTTACATTAAAATATTTAATTAATCACGAAGACATCACAATTAAAGAAACTGATGTTATCACATATGTTCTGTGCAATAAATTCCATTCCACCTTTTTCCTATTTTTCATGTAATCAATCCAACCGTGGACAGCGCTACACACAAAAATAATCAGTAACAAACTACATTTAGCATTAAGCAATAAAGGACTTAATACTCACTATTGAGGCCTCTGAAGGATTGACGTAACATTACACCAAAAAAACAATTACTATGGTATACACCTTTATAATCAGTTATCCGTCACAGTACAACAATCATTAATTTTTATTTTAATAATATCATATTCACCCTAAAATTTAAATAACTGGTTTGGTTATAACAAAAAATTTAACGAATGTCTCAATCGATTAGGTTCCGATATGATAAACGAATTCAACGATCATCCTGCTGAAGACTTCTTAAAAGGTACGTTGTTATTTTTTATTCATGTAATAATAAATTTCTCAGTATCTGGAATGCGATAAAACTATATTTTAACATTAAAGAAAAACATTCTTACATAAGTAATCCAAATGTTTGCTCGGCTTCGTCGAATATCAAACGTGTGGCTTCATTTTTAGCTGTATTGAATCATATAAATTAATACACACTGTAAATATTATAATTAATTATTAATATCTTTATATATATAATTAACAACTGTAACAGGTAATAAAAATGCAGACAATTCAAAAATGACGTATAAGAACTTTCATTTTCTTACAATAAAAATACAATAGAGCATCGATTATCCGACCCCGATTAACCGTCACCTCGGTTAACCGACCGTTCTAGTAGGCAAATTTCATATGTCCGCTAGTGATGTGGCGTTACAATATTTGGCTATGTCTTGGCTACTTTAATATAATTTTTGTTAAATTTTTGCATGTTTTAGCTGGCAACATCGACTCGATCATGAAAGGGAGGCCAGTATTTAAACGAGATTTAATTTTCTAATTATGAGTGGTTGTTTGTTTCGTGAGCAATAAAATAATTTTAAAATAATTTTTAACGATACAATAGCGACGATTATTATTTTAAAAAAAAGTTTGTTAGGCTTAACATCGATGAAAATTCAACGCAAAGTAGATTAACGATATACTAATATACTAATTATATTTAACTAATTAATAGCGATATACAGGTACTAATATACTAACTATTATACTATACTAATAATGTATTTTTTTCATTATTTTCGGTTATCCGATTTTTTCAGTTATCCGACCAATCCGAGTCCCCAATTGAGTCGGATAATCGATGCTCTACTGTATTCTCTTTACTGGAGCACATAACTTCAAAAAGTGCCCAAATTTTATGCTCGAGTATCAAATGAAAAAAGATAATATAAAATAGAAAATATATAAAAATAATATATTTTATTTAAAAAATAGCGTAAAAAGTTACAAACTTTATCTTCAATTAACTATTTATAGTAACTCTTGACTTAATGATTATTTAATATTGATAATATCTATATATTTGATTAATGTTTATTAGATAAGTAAATTAATGATTAGTAAATAATTTTGTTTTGCAGCAGTCGTAGCTTACGTGGAAGTCAGATCCGGTCGCGAAAATTGGTCAGAAACGATCGCGAATCGGCTCCGACAAATGGGTGCCCAAATATTTCCACGTATCCGTAAATCGACTACCCACGTTATATTCAAGGAAGGTAGAAAAAGCACAAGAGACATAGCGATGGCGAAAGGAATACATCTCGTATCCGTGTTGTGGGTCGAAAGGTTGGTTTTTTACTCTTTTTCAAATCATCAAGTTTATGTTAATTTAAGCAATTATAATGATATTTGTTTTGGCTTTGTACTTGTGAAATTCTATATTATCAAATTTGAATTTTTGATAAGTAACTCATTATTAAGAAACAAAAGAAAATGTAATTCAAAGCACAATAAAGCCTATTAACTAGATATAAACCATATAAACAGATCATCAAAACTAGAAAAATAGAAGCTATTATGATAAACCTGAATCATCAATCTTTGGGAAATTGATTTAGCTGTTAATGGACTACTGATCAAAAGAACTGAGCATGCTGCTGTTCTTTTGCAGAAAATTTCATGGAGAATACAATATTTTTAGTATGAAATTTTAGGAACTGAGTTTTATATTTATACTGTATTGTGTTATTAGATGCTGTACCTATTTTGAGCCTGACAAAATGACATGCCTAACAATCTTTAATACTGTATTGTGTCTAAGCATGAGTGTTGATGCTCAGGATCAATGCCACATTAAATGGGAAGTTGTTCGTTCAAATTTAGAAGGAACTGGAGTGTGAACTAGTGGGACTTGTCTACGACTTGAAGCGTGCCAGTATTGTCCGAGCATCGACTAGTGCCAAATTATTGGATGTGTCGAACTAACAAACAAACAACTTACTGAGATTATCTAAATATATAAAATTGCTTGTCCTGACTGACTGACTGAATGACTGATTCATCATCGCCCAGAGCAAACCGCTGAACCTAAAGTGGTGAAATTTGGTACACAGTTAGGGTACGTTATGAAAACGCGCACTAAGAAGAGATTTTTCGAAATTCTACCGCGGGGGGAGAGGGAGAGGATTAAGGCTTGACCGGAAGAACGGCTTCTACTGTACTATTTTAGATGCGATTTTTCGTTTTCAACTACGTTTAGTCTTCATTGAATACTTAGATGTATTAAATTGATAACATTTCAGACATTGTTATAAATATTTTTATCTATTTCGATTTTTAAAATGTTCGAACCGTTTTAAATTCGAATTTGTTATTNATTTGGTCTGGTACTATCTTACAATAACATTTCAAACATTTCAATAAAATGCTTTGGAGAATTTTGGCCAATACACTCTTGAAAGGGCAGTTGCTGCCACACAGGTTAGATTACCGGGATGCATTTCTTAGTCTGCCCAATCTTTGAACTTTTTCTTTGTGGACATGTGTAGACACTCGAGTCCTGTATACAAGAATTGCGGATGTCATTGGTGAGACTCCTAACATGTGACTTGGACATAGGCTAAAATCAAATATAGACCAGACATATGTCAGGAACATATGTGGAAATGCAATGGGACAACGTAAATGTCACGTTCCCGAATCGGAATATCCAGCCAACATTCCAAAAGTTTATGATTCTCCATTATTTTGTAAGAAATTTCAAGTAAGTTGATACTATTCATAAAGTATTTATCATAAAAAGTATTGCATGTATTAAATAAAATAAAATACAATAGGCTTTTGTTAATAAAAAGCCTTCTGAAAGTCATAGAATCTGTTCTTTTATTATTCACAAAGAGAATACTCTAAAAAGTTGGGTCTATGAGTTTGCGTTATTAGCGGAAACACTCCATTAGTTACATTATATGGTTTTTGATGTGTTTAATTATAATAAAGTTTGGTTTGATATATATTTAACAGATATTTTAGTGACTCAATGTACGGTACTGTATATTTTAATAATTTATTCATATTTATATATTATGTCATTTTAATGCCTCCTGTACACTATAAATTATGTTTTAAAAATATTTTTGACAATAACAGACACTCTTTCCCCCAATTAATTAATTAAATTAAAGGCCTATTGTAATTTTTATTAATTTTTGTATAGTAATTTAAAATTTGTAACGTTACACACTCGTTTAATAGTAAACTTATCAGAAATGTCACGTTGAAAGTTTTGAGACTAGAATTTAAAAAATGAAATGACTGAATATAATACTGTAAGGTCTCTTTTTATGCGGATTATTTTTATGCGATTTTGAAGTTGTGCGGTTTGTATTTCATCCAAAAATTTTTTGGACAAACATACATGTAGGCTTGTTTAGGAAGCCCGCGTATAGACAGTCTCCAAAAATCGTGGAACGCTCAAAGCTCACTCCACTTGTTCCACTGACATATAACGTTTATGGATGTAAAGGACAGCTAGATCTACCTTAATCGCTTTAGTTCTTAGCAATTTTTAATATAAATGTAATTAAACATAAAAAATACTTAAAACTGAAAAAAAACGAAAGAAATGCGTTAATTTTGAAGAAAAAGCTTCAAAGTTTAACTTCCTTTGTCTCGCCCTTCTGTGAAATTTAACACCGATTAGTCATTGTTTACACATCTGGATGACCTTGAACATGCTGGAGTTGGATTTCCCGGGGTATTCTCATAGACTTCGCGGGAGGACAAGGGTTTAAAGTAGAGTGAACAATAGCTGGCCGTATATTTTTAAATATTTTAAAAAAATTTGGAGACTTAAAAAACATTCCAAAAATTCAAAAAAAAATTTCAAATTTCACGGCCTTAAGGACCGTGTTTCATGTAACGCTATGTATCCTGCCCGAGTTAACTCGGGAGAGGAACTAAAGGCGTTTTAATTAACTCTTCACATCCAGATGTCAGTGATTTGTTTTTAGAGTGAGCTTTTGCAATTCGGGGATTCCCCTTGTATTACTTTTCAATAAAATAAACTGAATTAAGTTTGAATACAAGTTTATTTTAAGCTTTTATATGAATTTCTTTCAGACATTCGAAGTAATTTATTAAGCAGCCTATTTCTTTTAATTTCTGCAAACTTTTTTATGCGGTTTTAAGTTAATTTTAACTCGTTGTTTTGGTTTTATGCGATTTTAGAAAATTACGGAACGTATCCCTACTTTTTCAAGGCAAGTAAAGTCTTTTTTTATGCGAATTTTTTATATGAGCTTTTCTGTAGAACGTATCCACCGCATAAAACGAGACCTTACAGTAATTCATTTTTCTTGTGTTTTAAAATAACAGACTCAAAAGAAAAAAATCAAAATAATTTACAATACAAGCCAAATATCTGATAAGCTTCAGTATACAGTAGAATCTCATTTTAACGGATTGCAGAACAATGGATTTCTCAGAATAACATTCTTTTTCCAGGTTCCATCAAATCAATTTAATATCATCTCCTCTTAGTCGATCCGTAGCTCAGAATAATGGAATTTTCTACCCCATGTACTGTAAACTTTATGTTTTTTAACATGTAGTTAATATTTGGGTGTTTCAACGATAAATAACGAAAATTTTCCTGGGTGTGCGGGAAATCCGTTGTTCTCGATATAATGGAATCTCGGAACAACAGATGACTTTTGGTGGGCAAGCGATCCATTGAAACGAGATTCTACTGTATATACATTAAATAAACAATGTAAAATAAAGAACTAAGCTGTATTTCAGTGATATAACTTAATATACTTATAAAGCAGGTTCTATTGATATTTGATCATTATTAATCTGGCCTTTTAGACATGGTTATAAGTGAAAATTATAATAAATTTCAACAGATAAACACTTAACTGTGAGAGGATCAACTGCACACAACAACAATCGTACCGGAATCGGTGTAATTTGACACGTACACCACAGAAACCAAAACAAACAGACCGTGCATCGAACTACAGCTATGCTAAATCCTGTGAAACTCAAAACTTTCCAGTTTTCTGGTAATTTCAAAAATCTGGAAGTTGGATATTTGGTCTGGTACTATCTTACAATAACATTTCAAACATTTCAATAAAATGCTTTGGAGAATTTTGGCCAATACACTCTTGAAAGGGCAGTTGCTGCCACACAGGTTAGATTACCGGGATGCATTTCTTAGTCTGCCCAATCTTTGAACTTTTTCTTTGTGGACATGTGTAGACACTCGAGTCCTGTATACAAGAATTGCGGATGTCATTGGTGAGACTCCTAACATGTGACTTGGACATAGGCTAAAATCAAATATAGACCAGACATATGTCAGGAACATATGTGGAAATGCAATGGTTTAATGTAGTAACTAACTTTTTCTGATGCATCTTCTATTACCACTGTGTACAGTACTATACTCACATTCCTTTTTCCAAAATTAATTCACAAAACTAAAGACATTTAACGGGAATACTGTATTATTGGATGTGCTTAGTATATTAAGTAATGATAATTAAGTTTTTCAAATACCATTATCAAATATTTCTTTATAATCTGCTGTTGTTTATTTTCTAATAGAAATCAAATTCTATGCAACCAAAAGATTTTATTGTTAAATTTCCCAGAAAATTAAAAAGATTAGAAAAAATTCTCATGCAAGTTCAGGAAAACAGCGAAAAGTTTAAAATTGCAAGTTCTTTTATTGACAGTGAAGCTTACTGTTTAACAAAGTTCAAAAAATATTCAGATGTGAAAGAAGTTTAAAATCATAATCATTCTTTGATGTATAAATATATATTATGTAAAATTCAAAGTATTAAATTTTTTTGATATTTTGTGCATAGATCCTTTTCAACAGTAGAATTCTCTAAAATTTAAAACTGTAAAATGATTTTTAATAATAAAAACAGAAGGATAGAATGATTTAAAAGTTGTGTTATACTTTACTTATGTAAACAAATTTAATTTGCATGTTTAGATATATAAATTGTACGGCAATTTCTATATTGTTAAACTATACTCTACATAGTAATGCAAATCATGTATTGAACACGGAAATTAAATGTGTTTAGAATGATGGAAATTAAATATTACGTATGAAGATATTTAAACGTTACTTAGAAATAGTGCAATGTTTCTAAATAAAGCCAGAAACAGACTAGTAACTTGGTCACTGCAACCAGGTTGCTCTAGTGTGTTGCATTATTTCTTATGAAAATCGTCATAGTTACAATATACATTTATGGTTATTAACCTGCTCTATTATCTTATTCCTAAGACTTTGATTATCTTCAATAACTAACTGTTTAGCTTTATCCGCTTCAATTATTGACAATTGATTCTTCTCAAAAAATTCTTTCATACCTTTTCTTTTTATTTTCATCTCCACACCCAAATTCTTGTTTTGAACCTTGAATTATTATAGACAACAGTTTCTCTTTACCTTCTTGCTTTTACTAATAAGTCTTTAGTGGTCTTATCTAATTTTACTATTCAAAATTACATATCTTAAATTTCAAAATATAATATTTTAATTATAATTCTCATTTAGAATTTATTCTTAATATTTATCTATATTTTTTTCTAATGAAAAACATAAATTATATTTCATCAAATCTCTAAGTTTAGTTACATTAATTTCCACTTGAAATGCATTTATTATTTTCTTAATATTGAAGAAATCGTTTGAATTTCTGAGAATTAATGACAATTTTTTAATGATAAATAGATCCAAAAACCAATTATAAGTAACAAAAATATTATTGTTGTTTCTTTACAAAAAATCTCGATAATATAAATATTATATTTTTATTTAATATACTGTAGTTCTTTTTCCAAAGGAGCAAAAAAAAAAAAAATTAAATAAATATCAGTTAAATGATTAATATTTGCCTCATCTTTTTAAACAAGTTAGCGGTGAAATGAACAAAACGTCAATTTGATATTTCCACATCAAAAACTTAAATAATTTTTATCCTTTTGGGGAAAAAAGTTAAGATTTATTTGATGAAAGTAGTAAATTGTTCAAAGCGTAAATCCCAAGACAGTTAATCAAAATTACACGAGAAAGGTATAAATGGTGAATTTTGCCAGACATTATTTCAGTAAATCCAAATACTCTTCGAAGTAAGTATGAGATTACTTTTCCTGAAAACAGAATTCGAATCTTACTTTAAAAAAAAAGTACCTTGATAAGCTATAGTTTTAATTGATAATAATTAATTAATTAATTTCTTTTCATTACTATATTTATCTCTCTAGAAAAATGATGTTTCGAATAAAACATAAATTTCTCGTCGTGTGCTTAGTGGCATCTTTCTTGATGGTCCATTCTTTTAAATTCGCTAAACGTCAACGTTTAAGTGCACTGGGATGTTTAGGTCAGAACAATCGTTCCATATTTTTTGAACTTCTTAAAATATGTGAAGATTGTCAACGACTGTACTTGAGTTATCCGGAAGTAGAAGGTTCTTGCAGGTAAATATAATAAATTGTAATTAAAATTATTTTAAAAATTGAAAAAAAATTAACAGAAAAACATACTTTAAAAGGCATTTAACATATTTGCTTATAAAATTAATTCTTCTATTATCTTATATTTACTTCTTATCTATGTTAGTTAATTTAATCATATGTTTACAAAATTTTGCATTTTAAATGTTTTTTCTTATTTAAATTCATTTATTATAGCATTATATTAAATAATATTTGTAGCTTCTCAAATATTTATTATAAAGCAGAATTTTTATAATATTTAATGATTTATAAATCATAGATTATATTAAGTTTATAATACGAAATCATTTATTTTTTCATTATCTTTTTGGTTTTATTTACAGAAAAAATTGTTTTACAACTAGTACTTTCGAGGATTGTATGACAGCTCTAATGCTCTCTGAAAATGAAAAGTCCAGATATAAAATGAAAGCACAATATTTATATTCTTGAATGAATCAATGCAAATTTAATTAACTATAATCGAATATTGAACGTATTATGTATTTTATGATTCCATGTTATAATTATTAAAGTCATAAAAAAATTCTCTGTGACGAATCGTGTTATTTTTTTGCCTATCATAATCATGTGATTTCCGGTTTAGATCGAAAGTTCATATATAGTTAATCGGGGCCTCCTGTCTCTAATGTTTCCATATCTAGTCTCGACTTTCACCTATCTAACACCATTTTCGAGATTAAGGAAGGCCAGACAAACTGACGTATAGGTCAACATATTTTTCAAATTTCAGCCCAATTATATTCTGCTTTTCATAATTTTCTTAGTTTTATTGCCTTATATTTAACTCAGGTATGATCTATTTATAAACTATCTTCGGTTGTGAAAAGCGATAAACAAGTAAACAAATTTAAAAAAAATGGCCACTTACATTAGAGTTAGGTAGACGTAAAATAAGCTTCCCAAGGAACCAAATTCTTACTGACATCCGGATTTTCTTATTTGAATTGGGAACATAATTAGGCAAGGGATACAATATACTAACTACACTTGGACATCGGATACTAAGTTCACTGAGGATACAGACAGAAAGAAGGAAGTTACTCCTCAAAAACAAAATGCTAAGGTACGAGTGACGTACTGCGATTGGAAGAAGATAGAACTCCATAGAAGTAGTCGAAGGAATGTCTAATTTCAGACTGTTGTCCCAGAACATTACTCGTAATATAAGAGTGGAGCCGATATTCATTAGTCTACGTAATTGAAGGAAAATAGTCAATAGTTTTATGTTCAATATGGAAAAGAACATAACATACAATAGGCCTATATATAACAATATCTTATATTAGAAAATTTGAAAATACAGGAAATCCTCGTTAATTCGAACTCTGATAGTTTGAAATCCCATTAGTTCGTAACTGTACTTTTGTCTCGGCAGGGATATAGAAATTTATATGTTAAGGCATTCGGCTACTTCGAAATTCGAAGTGAAAATTCTATCCGAACTGTGATATTCTATGTTAACTCGTTCGTTTAGATCAGGGGTGTCCAACCCGCGGCCCGCGGGCCGCATGTGGCCCAAGGCAAGTTCCAATGCGGCCCAATAAACGTGTAAACAAAACCGACAAATGTTTTAATTTTTTATTATTTATTTATTTCAACGGCATAAACTCAAAAAAAGTTTCACAAAGCCGTAAACCTTTATTCATATTTTATGTTTGAGTGGAAAGAAAATATTTTCAAATACTTGGAGATGTGTGAATGCGGAAGGATTACTAAATAAAGCTGGCGTTGTGACTCAAAGGATTATAGACCCAAATTTGGAAAAAGGAGGGAAAGATGAGAAAGGACAAATGATGTGGTAGTGAGAAACGTTGAATAGATCTTCTGTTAAGCAAATATGGACCTGTAATTTTT
This sequence comes from Centruroides sculpturatus, assembly GCF_000671375.1. Lineage (NCBI taxonomy): Eukaryota > Metazoa > Arthropoda > Arachnida > Scorpiones > Buthidae > Centruroides > Centruroides sculpturatus. The sequence goes on along the minus strand of NW_019385117.1, from coordinate 24,850 downwards.
CAACCTTTTATATTTCTTTATCTTTTGTCCTCTGTCTCTTTATCCCGCACTTGGATCTATAATCCTTTGNGAAAAGGAGGGAAAGATGAGAAAGGACAAAAGATGTAATAGTGAGAAAGGTTAAATAGATCTTCTGTTCAGTAAATATGGACCCGTAATTTTTCAACTTTTTATACTACTTTATCTTTTGTCCTCTGTTTCTTTATATCTCACTTGGGTCTATAATCCTTTGATTCACAACTCCAGCTTTATTTAGTATGTCTTCCAACGTTGCAAGATTTGGCTACATTGGGTCAAATGTGGCTACTTTTTTTGGTTTGACGTAAAAAATATTATTTGGCGCTTTGACTGCTTTTTCGGCTACACATTATTTCTAATTACAGTAGAGCGTCGATTTTCCGAAAGCCAATCATCCGAAACGTCAATCGTCTGAAAGAATTCCAGTCGGCAAATTTAAATTTTCGCCAGTGCTGTGGCACTTCAATCTTTGGCAATGTCTTGGGCTATTCAAATATTTTACGTTTTTGAAACTAAATTAACATCTGAAGTATATTTTTTTATTGTTTTTATATTTTTCAATATATTTATTTTGTTTGTACAAAATAAAAAACTAATTTTTAACGACACAATAGTCTTTGTTAGGCTTAACATCGACGAAAATTAAACGCGAAGCGACACGCAACGGATAAAAATTTTAACATTGGATACGTTAAACTATTTTTTTGTACATAAAATATATATACTTGTGGCCCAAAACTCCTTGACTTCTTCCAAGGCGGCCCAGAGAAACAAAAAGGTTGGACACCCCTGGTTTAGATCGAAGTGCCTCTACGCTATAAGAGAACAATGGACCAAGAATTACTCTAATCTGGTCAATATGGTTTTGCTTGTACAGTAACACATTTCGGGTGTCACCTTACCCTTTTTTCCTTTTATCTCATAAAATACGGCTGGTGTTCGGAATTGCAAGATTGGGCTATAATTAGCAGATTGAGATTTGTAGCGCTCTAGGCTGCTACATTTGGGCAAATTATTGCTTTTAGAACCTTCAAAAAAATTTGGGCTACATTTTGAGGAATCCTGCTTTACTTTTTATAAAATCTATCTGGAAACCTATGAGATTGTTACTGAACACGTGCTTCTTTCCTGCAGTTTATTTATATTGTTATTGTGACAGCAGGACGTCACAATAACTACGACGTCAGGACTGATACCACTCTGCCTTAAGAGACACAGAAATCGTGATGGCCGTTAAGTAGCCGAGGAGGTCGGTTCCTTGCTAGTTGGAGAGGTCGACGTCGAGGATATCCGGCGAATAGGTAGTTCGGAGGACTTCTGGTCCGTAGAGCGTTAGATATCTCGGACGTCAAGAGGATCGATGTGAATCACTTGATAATAGATTGGTAGGATGAAAGTTCAGATAGCTGGCTGTTTGGTCCAAGGCGGTCGATCTAGGCGGTGATCAGCAGGATGGGTGATGTATCCGAGTTCCGGGAGAGAAAAGAAGAAAAAGAAGAGTGATAAACTCTGAAGATGACGAACTGCCTTGTCTTCATCGATTTTTCTGTTTTATTTGTCTTCCTCCCATTTTCTTCTCATGCCCATCTTTGGGTGTTAAGTTCTACGTCTAATAGACATTTTGGTCGTTAGGTTCCTGGTGACACATTCAGAAAATGTGTCACCTTTGAAAGGAAGTGAATCCAATCACATCCTTTAATCTTTATTAAGCGTTGGGAAAAAATATAAAAACTATCTTCGGTTGTGAAAAGCGATAAACAAGTAAACAAATTTAAAAAAATGGCCACTTACATTAGAGTTAGGTAGACGTAAAATAAGCTTCCCAAGGAACCAAATTCTTACTGACATCCGGATTTTCTTATTTGAATTGGGAACATAATTAGGCAAGGGATACAATATACTAACTACACTTGGACATCGGATACTAAGTTCACTGAGGATACAGACAGAAAGAAGGAAGTTACTCCTCAAAAACAAAATGCTAAGGTACGAGTGACGTACTGCGATTGGAAGAAGATAGAACTCCATAGAAGTAGTCGAAGGAATGTCTAATTTCAGACTGTTGTCCCAGAACATTACTCGTNAAATAAAAAATCTTACATAACGTCATATATTGCCTGCAATTTTCGAAGTTCTTATTCTATTCTATTTTATTTCTTATCTCGTTGTTTAGCTATGGTGGTGGAGTGATACACGCTAGAGATTCAGCACTTCGGTTTCTTATTATAGGATGTACAGTACTATACCATAAGTTTCACGTATAGGTATTCCTCGTACAGTACAACACGGCATTTCTACAACACGGTTTCGCTGTAACACGGTTCGAAAATTGAGGAAATCTCCTGTAAAACACGGTTTCGGTCTAACATGGTTCGAGAATTTATGAAATATTTTCGAACAATTCTGTATTCGAACACAAATTCTGAAAAAAAAAATCGCTGGGTACTCGACTGAACAAACACGAAAAAGAATATTATACTTTTTTAACTTTTGGAACCTAACGTCATGTTTTGTATTAATATTTTGTTTCGTATAGCACGAATTCGCATAACACGACACTTTTTCGGAACCTAACTACAGTTGATCCCCTATAACACTGTCGATAATTCCGTGTTATATGAATTCCATGTTGTATGAGTTACTTAGATTTTACAAATACGTGTGCCGGGCTGTGGACGGATCACGTATTTGTAAAATATAAGTGACTCGTACAACATGGAAATCATATAACACGGAATTATCGACAGTGTTATGGGGGGTCAACTGTACAGTGTTATATGGGGGATACCCGTAGAGCTTTTAATTTGTAAGCCGATTTGTACGCCAGATAATGCGACAAGACAGGATTTATACTCTAGTATCTTATAAAAAAAAAGAAACTGGCAGAGGCTTATTGTGTTCAGAGTATTTGAACGCCAGGCTTGGCTATTCGACGTGATCAAAGTTAATATGAACAACTGACGTAATTTGACAAAGGCTGCGTTATTGAGCTGAAGGAAGGAGGATGGCATTTATTTTACTTTAGTTATTTCATACGTTTTTCTATTATATATTCTACATAAAGTTTTATTTTTCATTATGTATGACTATTATAAAATGGCAAAAAAAACTTAATTTTAAGAGTAGAGATGGGTTTTATAAAAAATTGTGTCTAATAACGAATAAAATCATCATTATGTCCGACCTACTGGAGATACACACGACCTCCTTTATCTTCTTTATCCTTTCAATTTTTTAAAACATATAATAAACTACATAAATTTAAGAAATTTTCTGTTAAAAAAAGTAATAGAAAAGCAGCTGTTTCATTATATCAACCGGAAGGTTTAAAACGTTGTATTAAAAGTTTACACAAACTCAGCTGCATAATTAAACTATTCTTTCGATTATGCTATTTAAAACTATAAAATAGATTAAACTAAAAAATTTTACAATCTTTATGTTGAAAATTTCTTTAAATAATTAAAAAAATATATTTTTTTTAATTAAAATTTTTGAGTTAAAAATAAGACTGTATAAAAATTATACAGTTTTTCGACATAATTATTAAATTCTATAGTGTCAAGAAGTCTACAGTACTGTATATTTTATAATTATACGATTTATACTATATTCCTATCCATTATCTATTATAATAATTATGTAATAATAATAGAAAAGAATGGCATCTATGTAGAAAACCAGAAATTTTGTACCACGTGCAAAAATTGTAGAGCTTCGTTCGCTTACAAATTCGTGACATACCACAGTACAAAAGGAATCTGTTTAAATAGATGACGTAGATCTTTAAGTTTTCGGTATAAATTCACCTTTTAGAGTATAGTATTCACTGAAAAATGAAAAGGAATAATTTGTGGAGAGTGTTCTCGCTTCTTAATACATTCATAATAATTTGTAGCGAAGAAATTCGTAATATACTTTTAAGTTTTTATTTATAAAAATTAAGAAAAATTAATTAATTGTTTTAATATTTAAAATAAATTTTAAAAATTTAATATTATTTATATAAAAATTAATTAATGTTAATTATATTTCTATTGTTAAATTTATGTTACGCAATTATAAAACACATAAAATTTTAATATAGAAATTCATAAATTAGGATGCTTTAAGTATTTTCTATTATGATTATTTTTCAACAATTACATAATTAAATTTAATTATTTTAATAAGAGAAAGATGAAACTGAGAAAGGTTTAAATTGTATACGTGAAGCACTTTTCGAAAAATTTATTGTAAGTATATTTACTTCATTAATAATAATACTGTAATAATAACATATAAACAGCTAAATATATATTTTATAGAATAATGTAGAATTATATAAATTATATTAAGTTAATAAACAAAAATTATACATTGAATAGTTCTCTAACGAAGTGGAAAATTGTTGCGAGAAAGCCGTGAAAGAAAACAATGAAATTGAGACTTCTTTCCATGAAGTAAGCGCACATATTTACTACTTTTATTATTAATTAATTAATTATAATTACGATATAAAGCTTGAATATTATAAATTATTTGTAAAGAAAATTATGACGAATTTTTAGCGTTATTTCATATATATTTAGTTAATAATAATTGATACTATTTCTTCCATATTTATAGAAATACATTAGAAACTGGATTACCCAAATTTGATGGGACCAGAAGTGTTTCAGATAGTTTAGAAACTCTTTTCTGTGTTTTGGGTTAATCAGGCACTATGCATTTAAAGTTTCATGTACAATAGTTAATGTTATTACTTCGAATTTAAAGTAATTTACTAAAAAATCGAACGTAATGTAATATATAGGCCTATACCAAAAATTTTATGACCTAATTAAGACGTTACAATCGACAGATAACGTAGTATTTACAAATATTATAATTCTTTTCTTATTATAAATGATTTAAGAATATTAAATTCAAAATTAATTTTATAAATTTTTTAGAAAGTATCTGAAGAATTGCATATGGTATTTGGAAAGGTAATAAACATTTTAAAAACTTAAATATTTTTTCTAATTTGAAATTTATTATAATTATATATATTGTACTATACATATATATATTTATATAAATTCTATTTATGACTTTTTTCAATATAACTAGAACGTAGAACCTTGTTTAAAATATAACATGAATATAAGCGAATTCTGGGTAAGTTATTTTTATTCATTTTCCTATAAGAAAGTAAGTAAATTAACATTTTATTGTATAAATTTTAAATATTAATTAATTAATCTAGTGAATAATTTAATATCTTTTTAATATTTACCAAGATGTCAATGTTATGATTAACTTGAATTTTTTATAGATTGATAACAAATGTTCGAATATAATGTTTGAGGTATTGTTTTATTATTAACATTTTATTTAATATACCTTTTGTTTATATAAACTAATATTTTTATTTTGGTTCAATCTAAAACTTTTGTTAATTTTTTTAATTAAAAATTTAACAATTTAATTACATGAAATAAAATTTTCAGTCTCCTGAAAATTGCAAAACCTGGACGAAACATGTAATTGTATGTATGAATTGAACTATATTTTATAAAATATTTAATGTGTTTGTTACACATGTGTGTAATGTTATATATTTATTTTTAAAATAAATGTTTATAGTATTATATAAATACAAAACTTATAATTTGTTGTTAATTTTTATTATGTTGTTTTTAATTATAATTTACAGAATTGTCTCGCCACAATGTGTAGCAGAGTTAAAGAAAACGTCAAAGGAAAAGAAAAATATAAAGTGCAGTTTGCTAATGATTTTTATAAATGGATCACTTCTAAATGAAGTTTTATACTAGAAAATCTGTGGATCATTCAATCGAATTCCACTGTGTACAAGCAATATTTACTAATTGTCTTATTACTGATATTTCTTATGATTTCTTCATATAATATAAAGTATCAATATCATAGAATTGCCTAAGAAATGATGTATCTTTTGTTTGCTTTTAATAGCCTATATTATGTCTGTATCATTGTATACAGTATTTACAAATCTATCATGATAATATTATAAATTATGCGTGTTATAAATGTGTAAAGGAATTAATAAAAAAAATAGTGACTAGTATAGATTATTAGTAATAAATAAGTATAAAAATAAAATAAATACAGCCTACGATAATATTTATTATAAATTCAATAATTATATAAATTAAAATTAACAATAAAATAGTATATAAAAACAATCATTTTAAAAACAAACTGAAAGAAATATTTAAGGTAATTTAAACTAAATAAAGACAGTTTTGTGTACATAATACGTAATACTGTATAATGGAAGTGGTCATTATTTTTCTGGATGTTATATATAACAGAGAGAAAGTAAAACAAAAAAAACCCCTCAAAACAATCTTTAAATTTTTGAAGTAAGCACACCTTAAAACATCGAGAAATACAAAAAATTTCAGGGAATTTTTCTGCATGTATGGATGTTTGTGGATATACAGAAAAAGGTTTTTTTCATTCAACTTGAAGCTTAATAACTCATGTGTCTTTTGTCGAAAATTTCTGAATTTATGCGGGGAGTTTTGGGTATTAGGTGGATTAATGCTATTAAATTTTGATGGTTAAAGATCGAATGGATGGTGAGATAGAGTGGAGTCGCGTGTAGCATCTCCTGTAGAGTCGGACTTCATGAAGATTTTATTCATTATTAGCATTTAAATTTTGAAAACTTATCTCTATCTTCAAAATGAAGCTTTTTGTCATTTTATAATATTTAATAATATTAAACGTTTTTATAATAAAATACAATAAGAGATGGCACTGCTACCCAATTTTAAATGTTTTTTTCCGAGAAATTTACGTAATTGTTTGCTGGATTTTTTTATTTTTTGCATTCTTATTAATTTTTAAATTTTGTAGTATTCGTAGTGTTTAAAAATTTTCGTTTGAAATTTTAAAATATCCAATTACAATAGAAAGTATACACAATTCGTCAAGACAATTTTTTATATGTTTAATAACAATTGTATGGCATCAAAAATACAAGTTAAAGAATAGGTTACAAGTATTCCTTTAATTGACAATGGAAAATTAACTAGATATAAGCTTTACTCTATTTCTATTTGCTTCTTTTTCACTCTCTGTTAACTGTAGAGCAATCATGCACTTTTCGAAATAATCGGTTGTAAAACAGTTTTCTCTGAAAATTAAAAGAACAAAATTTTCAATTATTTCGTTTTTAACTTTAAAATACTTTATGATTTTACAAATTTTTACGCTGTATTTTATTATTTAAAATATTTCTTACTGTTTTGATTATTCTACCATTAATTAGAGTAATTTCGAAAAATTTTAACCGGAAATAAATATAAAAATTTAATACACGTGGTACAAAAATTAATTAATTGTTTCGATTTTGCTGTTTTCTTTTCTTTATTATCTTCAGCTTGCAACCTGAAACCCATTACCAGCAAATCAATGGATGGAAAGCGAAGCAGAAACAATCAGCAGACACCAGATGATCAGAAGAAGATAAAAGGCAAAGAACAGTTGGGTCAAAGAAAACAATAAAAGGAAAAGCAAGGAAAACGAAGAACAGAAAAGAAATTAAGAAGAGAAGAAATCGAAACGAAGGAGTGCAGAAGTAAAAGAGGCGTTCTGGCCTTGAATTGATGCCCGTTTTCAGAGACATTATAGACTAACCAGTTACTTAAACCCATTTATTGTAAATTGTTTGTTTATCTAAATACAGTATTAGGGGAACCCAGAGAGGAATGGGAAAGACGATTTACATATGAAATATGAGAGGTGAGGGAATTGATTCGCTCCCTGTCCTACACTCAGACTGCGACAATACGTCAGTGTGAATACTTGGTTATCGTGATTCACTTTGTCGTTGACCAATAAAACCTTGCTTCGTAATTTTTTTGATGAAATTACAAGTGTATCAACATTAAAACAATGAAAGTATATGGTATGTTTTATAATTTAACAAAATTTATATAGTCTAGTTTATTAAAGATTTGTTTGTTGTATTTTTAGAATGAAATAACGCAAAAAGTAATCATAAACTTTTTTCTCTACTTGATTTTTAGAAGCATGTGCTTTGGGACACAACGGGTGGGGCACAATGGGACGGGGAAGAAAAAGGTAAAGGAAAAGAAAAAACAACAAAGTCTAGTAAAAAAGAAGAACAAGGGGACGATTACTCGGGAGGAAAAGATGATACGACTTGCCTTTACTGCACCGAGGCTAACTCACAGTCGATTGAGGGTTAATGTTTATGTGTCGCATGCAAAAAATGGGCTTATATGTCTTGTGCGGGTTTTGACAGCGACGATGACGATTCCGTGCTGGTTTGTGAGTTTTGTAAGCAACAAGGCTATTTTTACTAATATTTGAGCACTAATCTCATTTCCCATTCTGCCCCGAGTGCGGGGCGGAACGGGATGTGGGCAAGCTTTTTTTTAATGATTTATTTTTCATACAAAATTATTGATTTTTAAAATTCTAATTTAAATAATTATGTGCCAAATATAATAAATAAAGGATATAATGTAATATTTTTGTTAGTTTTCTTTTACTGTTGACATAATTTTAACTTCTTCGTTAGCTACCCCATTCCGCCTCATGTTCCCCTAAATGTTTGTTACATTGCTGAACTGGTTTCTTTCAAAACTCTTTTTGCTCTGTGGACACTGAGACGGGACCCAAACTCATTTTGGGTTAAATCGTGGACCACGATGAGTTGGCCGGGTGATGAAGGATGGACCCAAAATGAGAGACGAATTTCGTTTCTCATTTTGATGTCATTCGTGAGAAACGAGAGATAAGTGACCAGAATACGGACCCAGATCTCTAGAGCGGTAGGCTGCATCCGTTGAACTGCTTACAGACAACGTCACACTACACTCAACACTCAATTGCTGCCTTTGACTAACATGGGATATGGAAACTACGGAGATTTCCTAATGAAAGCAATATATCTAATGTACCACGATCAAAATGATTCGAACGATGTTGGCACCTTACATCAGACAACCTGCACTAATTTACGACTAACAATTTCAGACCTTTTTGAAACATGTAAAAACGAACGTTCGAAAGGGAGCAGATTCGATTTTGCTAAACTGGAAGATTAAATCAAACATATCTTCTTTAATTTATTTTACGTGCATTGTTCATTTTGTAACAGCACAGCTTGCAGAATAAAATCATTTTTATATTCCGAATTTTTAGTTAACACACTCTTATGTTACATTTAATTTTATGAATTTATTTAGCAAATGTGTCGAATATCTTAATGTTTATATCATTTAGAATATGATTTTAAGTCATTTACAATTTTATATCTATTTTAATTACAGTTTATTATATTTACCTGCAACCAATTTCTATATCGATAGCCAAGTACAGTCGATAACAATCGTAACATAGATTAATAAGCCAATAAAATGTAGCACGATCTCTTTGTCCGTAACAGCCTAAAGCACTCATAAGTTCACTTTTAGCGAATTTAAACGAATGTAGCATCAAGCAAAATACGACTAAACATACGATGAGAGGTTTGTGCTGTATACGAAACATCGTTTTCTGCAGAAATAAAAAAAATTAATTAGAATACACTTAAAACTAATATTAGGCATAATAATAAGGGTTCGGACATCGCCAGGTTAAGAAAATCCACGTTCGTAGATTAAGATGAGAGTCATGTTCGAAAATTTCCAGTCATTTGGTCCATCAGTTCGTCACAGCACTGGCCCAAATGTAGGCTACTGGATCAGAAACACATCAACCATCTCTGTCATACACTATAGACAACAAACACCAACTCAGCCAACGTGCTAAGTGACAGCAACTGATTACCAACTTCAGCCACTGATCACCAAGATCGGAAACGCCAACGCATCGGGTGGACAGAAGAAATAACATTACAAAACTCCAAACAGCCATAAGAGCATACATATAGACATTACATGACCAATTCGTACAAAAATATCCACATCTCACTGTTCTAGACTAAAGGATTGTTGGTCAGAAATGAGAAATTAAACGCAACAATCTTATTCTGCGAATAATGCTTCAACATATGAAAGACCAAGTTGTACAACAGACACGTTAACACAAAACACTAGATCATAAGGAAGATCAACAGTAGTCACTCGTGAAAACATATCCAGCATAACATGTACCCATGGCCTGTTCAAAGCCTGTTCTTAGCTCGTCGATCCCATTGTTTGGAGTCTGTCAAGGCAGTTTCATGATAACGACGATAGGGACACTGTTACAGGCCACGGAANTAAAATGGTTCTTGTTTGGGTAACTATGTTAAATTTTCAATTGGTTATTAATATGCCTCAAAACCACAAAAGCAGTCACGCTAAAGTTATTTGTGGTCGTTATGATAAGTTTTTTTTTGAGGCATATTAATAGCCAATTAAAAATTTAAAATACTAGTGACAATATAGATACAGAATTAATTAGCACAAATACACAACCGGTCATCTATCTAACAGCTTTTAGTTGAAAAATTTTTGAATTGAAATAACATGACTTGTACCAGAAGTTCCTATATAGTTAATCCGGGCCTATCACCTGTAAGGTTTTCGTATCTCTCTCGTCTTTCATCTTTTTAACTCCGTTCTCAAGAATGAGGAAAGACAGACGGACGACAGTGGAACTTATAGGTCTACAATTTTTTTTCAAATTTTAGCAGAATAATAAAGAAACGTTAATAGTTTTATGGAAATTGACAAACATATTATTTTCATATAAAGAACGTGATTTTTACATGAAAATAATATACTTTATAATGAGAACGTGAGAACCCGGAATTCGACGAAAAAAAATGCACGATGTCGTCATATCTATTTAGATGAGTGTTGTCCTTTACTACCTGAGAACATCTCGATTTAAATTTTCTCGACGGCGAAAACCCGGCTGTTTCACCCTCCGGCTGTTCTTTACACTTTTAATATCGTAATTAAGGCCAAAGAAGGCAGTCGTAGTCAGTTTCTCCCAGATGCAACAAGTCGCCACCCTGCCCCATAACGGAAGTCGCCGTCAATTCTTTGACCGATACCGTTAACTATGTGCCTCCAAAACGGATATACGATCGACTCTGACCCGGAAAATTATCCAGAACTCTTCTTATGTACCAATCTTCTCGTTTATTCAATCTCTCCTGCAGGTTTACAAACGGATTCTTCAACCTTCAGATATTTATCTTCACGCGAATCACATGTAAACTCTCTCGCAAAAAGCGACAGTATCTGTACATAGTTTAGTTCGTTATATTATTACTCCCTAACGAAAATGCATACTATGTATTCTCCTTTACAAATAAACGGTTATTAGTTGTTAACCTGGCCTCCGAGTGGATTCACTTCCGACGCGACGTCTCTCCGACGTCCTCCACGCCGTCTCTCAGATCTCCATCCCGAATCCGATCGCTTGCATGACTTACACAGTATAAAGAAGTCTACAGTACTATATGATTTATACTACAGGGTGAATCATGTTACATAAAACAATAAATATCTCGAAAACAAAGTGTTTCAGAGGGAAATGTTTAAAATAACATTTGTTTGTATTGAAGAGAGAAAGGAAACAAGAGTAAGTATTTTTTTATTTTGACCGTGTGTTTGATATATCAAAGGTCAACTTGTTATTTTCAAGTGAAATCTATATTTTTTTTTAGTGGAATTTGATTCTATGCGAAACAACAAATAACTCTTATCTAAAACAATTTTCTGTTTATCGCTTAGTTTTCATATTTCACAAAATTTCTCTTTTTAAAGTGAAAGACAATTTTTTTATTGCCAAAATATACAAAAATCAATTGTAATGAAGAAATTAATATAACAAGTGTTCGTAAAGATGGCTTCAACATCGATACATTATTCACATGCTGCTAGACAAGCGTTACATAAATGTTACAATGTTTGTTGGATAGGACGTGTTGGCCCAGTATCTTTGGCCTGTTTGATTACCTGATTTAATACCACTTGTTTATTTTATGGGTGACATCTTAATGGAAGTGTATACCAAGATGTACAGTACCTACCACCTCAGAAAATATGCAGGAAAGAATATGAAATGTTTGCAGGAAACACGTTTAACTTGTCACCAATCTTTTCTTGAAAGTATCGAATATGTACTTTAAAAAAATGTTTTTTTTTTTTACACTTTCTGTATAAATTAAACTTTAGGATCTGGCATTCACACAAAAATAAAAAGAAAAAAAAATGTTTTTCATTTATAAAATTAAGAAAAATTAAAGACTTCTTTAAATACTTGAAATAAATATGAAACATTTATTTTCATTTATAGAAAAATTAATTAATTGGGATACAATTTGAAAAAATACACTATAAATTTACACTATTGTCCGTCCGTCTATCTTTCCTTAATATCAAGAACAGAGTTTATTGATATTAAGGATGGTGATCTTCAAGATAATGTATGGAAATTGTAGTTACAGGAGGCTCCGATTAATTATATACAAACTTCCAGATTTTACTGACTCTATTGTTAAAGGAAAAGTATGATGTACAGGGGCATGACAGTTCTAATTTGAGGTGGAAAGCATATATTTTAAATTAAATAAATTAAAAATATGATCAAAAATTGCAGTTCAGCATTGTGACGATGTCACAATAAATATTTGCTCTTGTTAATTCTATTTATATGTTAAATTTATAAAGCACAATTATAAAACAGATAAGAAATTCTCATTGAAATTTCGAAACAATTATTTTATACATATTTACTTTATTTATAGTAATACATAAGTTATAGAATTATATAAATATAGAATTATATAAATTATAGTTAAGTTGATAAACAAAAATTATACATTGAATAGTTTTGTAACGAAGTACAAAATTGTTGCGAGAAAATCATGGAAGAAAGCAATGAAAGTTGAGACATCTTTCCCTGAAGTAAGCAACTATATTTAAAATATATATAATTAAATTATTATAGTAAAACGTTTAATACTAAGTAGTTAATTACAATTAACATAAAAGAGTTCAATATTATGAATTATTTCGTGAAGAAAATCACGACGGATTTTTTGCTTTATTTTATCTCCCGTTTAACACGGTAGTTGGGTTCTGGAAAAAAGTGTTATGTTGTGAAAATTCATGTTATACGAAACAAAGGACTAGCACAAAACATAGAATTTCGTTCCAAAAATTAACAAATGTATAGATACATTAATTTCTTCTTTATTAAGAAAAATACCTTTATTAAAATAATCAGTAATTAACTAACAATAACAATCAAAAGTATTGTGATTGTTAGTTAATTAGTGATTTTCTTTTTGGTAAAATAATGCCATCTCTTAAGCTTTCTTGATGACCTTGATCAGAAGTATCTTGATTTTTCTCTACATTTTTTCAGAAAATCTGATATTTTTATTTGCTTGAATTTGCCTAACTTTTATTACATGGAGCCATGCATTTCTGAAGTTCTCTCTTAATCGATTTTTCTTTTAGAAGAAAGTAGAGGTAGGCCTCCTACAACGCGGCAGATACGTTCCTTGAAAATACCGCGTTGTGGAAAATCGCGTTATAGGAGACACCAACTTAATACAAAAACTGGGATTCCGTTCTAAAAAGAGAAAAACTTGGCGTTTGAATGGCGTTTTTTGAATTTTTCAAACCAGCCATTGCTAGCCACGAATTTAACACTGGTTTCATCAGCTGACGACTGTCCCATTTGTTTTAAATAATCAAATATTTTTAAGGCTTTGTGTTTAAGTGCAGTTTTATTTAAAGGCAACCGTTTCTTGTTCATATCTTCTACCCATAATATTAGCGCTTGTTCTATTTTTTCCATTATAAGTGCTCTCGGACGAGCAACATTTTTCGCAAGAATAGATGATCCGGATGCGACCAAATTTCTGATCTTTTCTCCCGATTGCTTAATCGACCGAATAGTCGACTCATTTAAAATTAAAATGTCTACCAGTATTGGCTATCCGCTCTTGATATTTAATTCGATCCAAAATTTATATCTTTGTTTGAAGAGTTATAAATTTCCTTTTTAACGACGGTCCTTTCTTTTCATTCGGCATTGTTATGGCTAAAATTTTTTCAATCAGTTTTGTGGACAGTAAAAATCGCAAAAAATAACTTCCTTTCACTATGTTGTTAAAAATATACACCCAATAGAAGTTTATNCAATATTAGTAAACTTTGAAAATCACATTTTTAGTTGTTTTATATAGTTACAGAGTAGTTTAGAAACCATTTCTGAAATAAATCAGCAGTTATCCAAGCTTATTTCTTTGAATTTATTTAATTTTTCTATCATATAATCAAAAACATTACAAATATCATGAAGTACATTGATTAATAAACTATGTGAATTATCAGCAATATATTTTTGATCTAGTTTTTGATATTTTAAAACATAACACCAGTAAAGATGATTTTTGAAATCACGAATGAAATCTTCTTTTAGTATTTGATAACGGGAAACTAAATCCCAATGTAGATAATCTTTTAGCTCACATAAAGTGTCATTTTTTAATCGTTGGTATTATAAAACTATTCTCATAGCTAATTTATGTATATATTTCGTAACAAATTTATCCGGAAGAATTTGAAATTTGGCTATCTTATTCCTATTGAGATATTTTGAAAAATTATTTCCGAATTCTTCATCTAATACTTGAAATTAAATCCCATTTTGCGTGTCTAATATGTTTTTCAAGAAAGAAGTAGAAAATATATAATTTTTCCATATTAATTCCCAGTTTAAATTATTTGCGAATTTATGAATGAACTTGTGGTTTAAGTCAGTTCTTTGACTTATAACATCCCACTTAACGTAATTTTTGAAACGTCGAATAGTATCTTCGCTTATTGGTAAACTTGATAATTTTTTCCGGTTAACCGATATGTGTTTGTATTGTATAAGAAAAAAAATCTACATTAGGATATATATTTTTCATTTTTTTATACGTATAAAATATACCACACATTTTAATAGAAGTTACAAGGTTACAGTATTGATTTATAAAAATAAAACAATATTGATTAACATTTTTTAAAATACAATTTCTAAAAAATATTTATTTATTACTAATACAATTAATACAATTACATTGTATAAAATTTTTATCGCACAATGCTATTGTTATCTTATTACTTACTACAAAAAAATTTACATTCATATCTTTTATTTTGAATTAAAAGTAAAAGTTATAATGACCAAATGATATTACATATATCCCATTATCTAAAATAATTTTTTAATCGTTAAATGGGGAGAGGGATTTTTGTTCTGAAGATACGTTGTCACCACATGATTTTTACATTTAAAGGAATACCTTTCCCACTCAATTTCCTGATAACATTTTTATACTTTCTTAATTTATTAACACCAGCCAATATGTTTCCCGTTAACAATTTGTTATTGTTATTTGATAACAAATTAACAAATAACAATAACAAATTATCGCATATTTCACATAAAACGTTGATTCGATCGGGAGGGGCTTCTTTTAGTATTGCTCTTCTCTGCGACGGTGTAGTCTTGCCAAAAGTGCCAATATGTGATAATTTTGCTTTACGTTCTTCATTTTATCAAAGTATTTTTTGGATATTCTTTTGGATATAAAGTATATCCAAAAAATACCTTGTTTATCAGGAAAACACGAATCTCTCACAGAAAATTTCTTATCTGTTTTAGGATGAAAATCCAATAACAAATAACCAAATTCCTTTTCTGTCGATTTTTTATTTGAATTCATAAAAAAATTAAATTTTCCTGCAAAAGCTTGAGACCCAAACTTGACTCTCCTCACGATTATTTTTATCAATCCAGAAGATATCTCTTTGAACATTAATATATTTTTTTGTTATTTTCTAAATAAATTTTATTTATAGTCTATCTCTTTCACACTGGAAATATGGAAAAAACGTGTAATTGTATATATAAACTGTATTTTATAAAATATTTAATGAGTTACACGTGTGTAATGTTATATATGTATTTTAAAAATAAATGTTTATAGTATATATATATATATA
>NW_019385117.1:0-8496 GCF_000671375.1 Centruroides sculpturatus | reverse complement strand
AGTTCGGAGGAGTTGAGTTCCATATTACTGTAAAAGCACCAATGGGGTCCATATTTCACGCATCGCCGTCTTGAATTAACTTATGTCTGTCAAGACCAAAATTTAAAAACGTGAACATCACACAGATTAATATGTACCCCTAAGTCTCTGGAACGGAATACATGCACCGATGAACCTACAACTACACGATTTATATTTTAAAAATAATTAAATTCACTTAGCATTCAAAACTTTCGAATTTTGAAAAAAACAAATTTGCTGATTAAATGCGGACAACCGTTTAACTGAAGTAAAACGGGTTTTCCCCTTGCTATGGATGTCTGCCTAGTTCAGTTCAGCCACATTCCTCTACAGTTCGCCTTTATTATCAGTTCGAAATGGGGTGGTTCCATAATACCCGCAGTGTTCCATAATACCACCTTCTCCTCTATATACTGTATGCTGTGTACGCTATATATGTAAACATCAAATGTTTCACAGAATTAATTAATACCATTTTTAATAAGAAAATAAAAATATCTGGAGAAATATATGAAATCTAATATTGTAATTTAATTTATTAAAAGGTAGAGAAGAAGGCAAAAGACTTGAGAAGCGAGAAGAAATACAATAATGTATAATAAATGACACGTTCCAATATTAATTTTATACGAAATTTTGTTTTTCGTATAAATTTATATTGTATTGTTTATGAAATTTATTTAGAATTATTAGAAATTTGCAGCATATATTTCATATAGCACTTACGTAATTGAAGTTTTAAGATCATATATAAATATTAAACTTTTATTTTATGGATTTATTTAATTGTATTTATTAATTTTATCGATTTATTCAATATAGAATTTATTATTAATTTTAATAATGAATTCTTTTAAATTCTATTATAAATTTATTTAACTATAATTCGTTTTATGGTATGCACCGAGTGAAAACACGATGAATCTTTATATGTCTTATTAATTTGTCTTATAATTTGTAGTACAGCAAGTAGTAACATAATTAAAATTTGCTCGATAACAGATCTCTCAAATCTGAATTATAATTGGACTTTTTAAAGTATACAGAAATATTAATTCCATTATGCGATAATGCTGATATACAATGTAGAGCTACATTCTGTGAAATGACATACACTAAATAAAGACAGCAGAACGTTATTAAAAAGTTGAAGTTTAAAATTTATAATAATGTTTTATTGCATGGTAATAATGAATTTTATTATCTGAATTTTATTCTCAATTCTACAAGTTTGTTGTCATATAAATTTTTTCACACCGAATGAAAACATCTCATTTTGCTGGCATTATACGTAATTAATTATAAATTATATTTTTTGTCTTTTTACATATTTTTCTAATTATTTCGCACTCTTAGAAATATTCTTTCTATAAAATTTGGTCTTCTGTTTTTTCTCTTTTCATTCGATTTTATTTTATTCTTCGATCGTAATGAAGTATTAGGCCTTCTTCTATTAATTAGAGGCAACCTAATCCTCCTAATACGCATGTTTTCTATTACAAATATAAAAGTTTCTGTTAATAATTGTAAAAAGTAATAATAGTATGTTATGATAAGCTGTTGCCCTAACAAGACCCAGCTCCTAATAAGACCCAAATGACGTATTAATACTCTGGCTGCTAGCCACTTGTCACATATAACAACCTATTAGTGACAAATTTTTCTGTGTCAAAGTTCCATTGTTGTTCGAGTAACAGGCGATTATCTACATTTATTCAAAGTTCATAAAAATAAGTCATGGCACGGTGTTATAAAAATACATCTGGATGATTATTTCTAATATATTTAGGAGTCATAAAATATCAGGGCTGTGAATGAAATTAAGTTAAAGCGTAGTCGTGTATATGTGAAGAAAAGGAGAATGCCATTTTCTTTACAGCTAAGATATATTACTGTTATTTATCGCACTATGAATATTCCTAATAAGGCTCGCAGCAATAACAATGGAAATGAGAAACAGTATAAAATATGAACAATTGTTATAGTAAATTTGTTCTATCAGGTATTTGCTACAGGAAAAAATAGGAGGAAACTGGATTCCTGAGGATATGGCTGAGGCTCTAGATTCTGTGAATAAAGGAAAAAGTCAGAAAAACGTAACTAGCAGGTTTAGCATTCCTCCTAGAACTTTAGGGAACTATTTAAAAACAGGTAGAACATATGAGAATGAACAGGTATGAGAATGAGAATAAGTCCATTACGGTCGCAAGCATAGAAATAGGAGTTGGTACAACGAATTCTGCGTTTTTCACGCATTGGCTCCTCTGATTCCCTAAAGAAGTAGACATTGTGCTTCCAAAATTAACAATTCATGAAAAGTGTATTAGTTATCAGCCTGAGAATCTTCTTGTTAAGTTTTCTGTTAAGAAGCAGATTATATTTTATAGAGCAGGAGCATCGGAGCACTGAAATTCCTTTTACCAACTGTGTCTATTATTAGCTCTAGTCTTGAGAGTTGTATAACTTTGTTCATCTTTCGGGTCGTCGAATAGTTTTATTTTTCTTCTTCCTCTTTTCTTCACTGCCTTCACCTTACCTTCCAGCCTGAGAATATGGATGTATTTATTTATCAAAAGCGTGACGGAAATTAATAAGCCGTTGAATATCAATAGCGAGCCTTATTTAGAACGGTGCTACTAAAAGGTTCAATATGAATATTTTTTCAAAAATCATAAATACAATCATTTGCTGAATTATAACACTAATCACTTTTATGTATGTGTTTTGTTTACGCGTGGTTCAATAAATATTTGTTTAAATCACTGTTACGCCACGTTATTTTGTCTTATACCTTTAAACGTGTTAAGTGGGCCTTATTTGGACAAAGTACTGTACATTCCACCAATAGCCTTAACATAGAACTAGAAAATCACACATATTATATTATTAGATTACCTGATAATCTTCGCATATTATTTCGGAAATTTTTCATTTTCTAAAATAAAACAAAGATTTAAAATAGTTATTTATAAAACAACAAAAAATTCCACTAGGATCAATTTATTATATAAATGTTTATTAATAAAAATCAAAGGGAATGATTTACTTATATTTGATTACTCTAAAATATATTAAGGTAAACGCACCGGTAGTGGACACTTTAAGGAAAATTTTTCGACTTTTTTGAAACTGGACCCCTATTTGGAAGCCTTATGGCTTAAAAGTTATATTGTCTGTTAGACAAAATCTTTCTTCACTCACTGTAAGGATTTTAATTATGTCAATCTCGTCGAATACATTTTAATTTAATTTATTTTGTAAGGTTGAAAATGTTTCAGTAGTGGACATTGAAAAAATTGAGATATTTAGTAATGGACAGGCATTTGCACCAGTAGTGGACAAGGAATATAGAGATGATTATATTCAAGATGAAATCGTTTTTATTTTTCACAACTTGCAGAATTTGACAGTCTTTACTATAAAGAACAAGAACACTGTTAATTATAATGACAACTCATAATTTAATTAAATTAATTAAAATATCAAATTGTACAAATGTAAATTACATGTGTATAGTTTGTAATGTTTATATGAAAATTGAAATGTTTTATATTTATGTTTCATAATACTTATTAGTATTATGAAACATAAATATAAAACATTACAAAGTTAGTATAAGAAACTTTCTTATTTTGTTATTGTTACATTATTCTTAACGAATACAAATGTTGAAATAAATGAGATCAGTTTTAACATACTGGAATGGATTATTGTTACACTCAATATTAAACACTTAAAAATAATAGTATAAAACTGGGTTCTAAGTTACATTTAGGAGAACTCAAATATTAACGTCAGCATAGTTTAAGGAAATATTGTTGCATTGTTAATTTGTGTTGAACTACTTATCTATGTCAATGCCTTTCGAGAATTGACAGTGACTCTCTCTTCCAAAAATTAGAGGCTTAGGAAGCCTCAAGTCAATTTGAGAAATATTTATCGTTTGTACATCTTTTTCATTTTTAGCAAATACNGTCTATACTATCGTCTAATATTGGAGATTTGGAGTAGAATTTTATTATTGCAATTTGTCAAAGTTAATCAAGTTACAGAGGCAAATTGTTGTACATATGGCTCGAGGAGACAGTAGAAATTGTACGATTGATAATTATTGCAGACTCAATCGGATAGTTCTTATTAAAAATTTGTATAAGTTTTTTTTTAAATAAATTTTTCGATTTATTGTATTAATTTGAAATAAACCAGCAACGAGTTGCTCAACTTTCCCGGCAACGTTTAAAATTTTTGTGGCGCTATCTGTTATTATATTTTATTAAAAACACTTTTTGTATTTTTAATTATTATAAAATGGCAAAAAGCTTAATTTCGATGGTAAGGATGGGTTTTATAAAAAATTGTAAATGCTAATAATGTCGAGAGAGTAGGGAGATAATGGAGATCGTGTTTATCTCCAGTAGGGTCGGACTTAATGACGAGTAGAATCGCCATTAAGTCCGAGCCTACTGGACACGATCCCCATTATCTCTCCACCCTCTAGACCTTTAATCACAAAAATATAATAACATCGATCTCCCTAATAAACAAACCTCCTTGCAAAATTTCAGAAATTTTCTTCCAAAATCACAAGAGTTATTAAGCTTCAAACAAGGTGAACAAAATCGTGCACCAACACACACACAAACACACTAACATACATACATACAGAAAAACCCGACTTTTTTGCATTTCTCTACGTTTTAAAGTGTCCTAAGGTGTCTTTTTATTTTAAATTTTGATTATTTTCGTTGAATATTCAACGAAAAATAATCGTTGAGATATTCTTACAGGAGAAGACTATCTCTGATAAGTTTCATTTCATTTGTTCATTACCAAATGTAAAAGAATAAACAAACTANACACTTTTTGTATTTTTAATTATTATAAAATGGCAAAAAGCTTAATTTCGATGGTAAGGATGGATTTTATAAAAAATTGTAAATGCTAATAATGTCGAGATGGTGGGGGAGATAATGGGAATCGTGTTTATTTCCAGTACGGTCATACTTAATGACGAGTAGAATCGTCATTAAGTCCGAGCCTACTGGACACAATCCCCATTATCTCCCACCCTCTAGACCTTTAATCACAAAAATATAATAGCATCGATCTCCCTAATAAACAAACCTCCTTGCAAAATTTCAGAAATTTTCTTCCAAAATCACAAGAGTTATTAAGCTTCAAACAATGTGAACAAAATCGTGCACCACACACTCACACACAAACACACTAACATATACATACAGAAAAACCCGACTTTTTTGCATTTCTCTACGTTTTAAATTGTCCTAAGGTGTCTTTTTATTTTAAATTTTGATTATTTTCGTTGAATATTCAACGAAAAATAATCGTTGAGATATTCTTACAGGAGAAGACTATCTCTGATAAGTTTCATTTCATTTGTTCATTACCAAATGTAAAAGAATAAACAAACTAACAAATATACAAACGAATAAACTTTTATATTTATACGTAACACAATAAAATGAAATTCGTTTATTCCACTTTAACTTGGATTCATCTTTAATAATTTAATATCTATAATAAAAATCACTTACTGTTGTTTCTAAATCCGGAGATATCGTTGTGGGTTCGTCAGTTGGTTCTGGTTCTGTCGTGAATTCATCAGTATAATCGGGAGTAGGTATATCCTAAATATTAAATATTTATTTTAAAAATATAAGATATTTAAAATTTATCTACAATGTATAAATATACAAATATACACAAATATATGTATAAGATATTTACAATTTATGTACCAGTCGACCCCCTATAACACTGTTGATTATTCCGTTTTATATGAATTCCATGTTGTACGAGTCACTTAGATTTTACAAATACATGTGCCGGGCTGTGAACGGCTCACGTATTTGTAAAATCTAAGTGACTCGTACAATATGGAATTCATATAAAACGGAATAATCAAAAGTGTTATAGGGGGGTCGACTGGTATTATGTGTGAAGAAAATACAAAATTTAACGACACCCGCACAGATAGAATTTATTTTTTGTTTATTATATGCTTCTCATTTAACCTTTTATAATTGTATAATTTAATTATTTACACTAATTGATAATTTTTATTTATATAATATTTTGAATAAACTACAATAGAATTCAAATTATCCGAAATAATAGGATGTTTCAGTATGAAGTGACGACAAAACAAAAATATTGACTTAAAATAGACGTTTTTTGACGATTACAATTAATGTTTCTTTAATCTTTATTAAAATTCATATTTTCGTGAGAGGATATCAAAGTAAATTCTTTTTAAAACTTAAAAAGAGCTCATTTCGAGACTGCCATCTCGATTAAATGAATCACGAAACTCTATTGTAATTATTAGATAAATTTTGAACTTTAAAAAGTGACTAATAAAAAAGTTTGTTAAATTTTAAATAAAAGCGATCTTTTATGAATTTCAGTTAAAAATTTAATATAACTTATTCGAAAAATAATAAAATCATACCGTCTGGCCATGTGAAGAATCTAAAGAAGAAAGCTTAAATTAAAAATGAAATACATCGTAAAATTTAATGAAATTTTTAGAAAATTATCTAAAAAATTGAATAAACAATCGAATTATATGTCTTGTAAATCTTGTAAGTTCTTAACTTCATATAATTATATTTAAAAAGTTTTAAATATTATCTATCTATATTTATTTTGTACTAATATATAAAGCGAGAATGTTTGTTTGTTTGCTAGGATTCTACTGAATCAATTTTTAAAATTCTTTCTCTATTAATAAGCTTATTCCTTTCAGATGAACATAGGATATATATTATTTTCATAATAAAAAAGGAAAATTTACGAGAATGATGTTTTTACCGCTGTGTTTGTCTCGCACTGTAGTTTGTCCGCATCATTCAAGGCAAAGCACCTTCTCTACTCGGTGGACTTTATTAAACTTATATTTTCGGTTTCGGTACTTGCAGTTCGGGTAGTTGTGTATATGCTTTGTTTATATTGTCTTGGTCCTTAATTTCTTATAATAATACTCTTATGTTATTAGATACTTAAAACTATAAAGAGCGAATTTACTTTTCTTAGATAAAACTAAACTTTTGTAAGAAGTACTATAATATTTTTGTATATTCATTGTTTTAGTATTAATCCTACCGTACTACACTACTTCCTACAGATTTCATTTCTCCTACAAACTCCCAAACCCCTTTTTAACCAAATTTCTCATAGTTACTCTGGTACCCTACGAAAAAACGGACTATCATAAAACCAAGACTCTTCTCTCCTTCCCCCTGATTTCATCTCTCACAAATTGCCAAATCCATTCACTGATTTACCCCAAATTTTGTATAGTTACTCTCTGCCACCCTGCGGGAAGCATACGCTTTCTTATAACGAAGACAACCAATCCTCACCCTGAGTTCCTGGGCATTCTTTGCTTAGTATAATATACATTATTATTTTCTACTTTATTATCGTAAATATATTTGTAGTATTAAATGACACCCCTTTGATAATAAATATTAACATGAAAATAAAAAAATACATTAAATCGTTTTTCATATGTTAATGTATAAAAATTTCAGAAAAATTTAGCATTAATATTTAACAAATTTAACATTTAACTCTCTATTATTATTATTCAAAATTTTATATATTTTTACTAATATAATTTACTAATATAATAATTTGTTTATATTTCACTTACCTGAAATTATAACAACAATAATAAATGAGTATAATGTTATGAATTTCATACCTAATCTTTGCTAAAAGAATTAAATGTAACTAATGTTTTAGCTGAAAAGAATAAAATGAATATACACTAGCTAATTCGTAATAGATCCAATACAAAACTTCCTGTTTACTTGTTATTGTAGATTTATTTTAAGCACATATTTTTCCTAAATATGCCTGAATAAATATTTGGCACCATGAAATTTAAAATTAGAATTAATAGAAGAAAATTAAGTTTTTAATACAGTTGTTTCTTCTCGAATGGTCAATTCTGAAAGCATTCTTGAACAGTAATGCGAATAATTCAAAATATTGGTATTTTTTTTAATATTAAATTAAGAAATTATTATATTATAATATTACCAGAGATTTTATAATTTTTATTAAGTTTTTTTTATTAATTTTTTAATCAGTTGTTGCATTAATTTACATGTAAAATATTGAGCATGCAACAATTTTCTTCTAAANCTAAAGAGGATTAAATTTACTCAAATATTGTTTAGTAAGATTCACCATTTATATCTGTTTCGTGTAATTCTGGTAAACTATCTTGGGATTTACGCTTTGAACAATTTACTACTTTCATCAAATAAATCTCGACTTTTTTCTTTCAAAACGATAGAAAATTACTTCAATTTTCGGTGTGGAAATATCAAATTGGTAATTTTGTTTTTCATTTCATCTCTAGCTTGTTTATGAAGATGATACAAGCATTAAGTGATAATTTATTTCTTGCTCTTCTGGAATAAAGAATTATATTAGATAACT
>NW_019385116.1:407075-409184 GCF_000671375.1 Centruroides sculpturatus | reverse complement strand
AAAATTTAAAAATAAAGCAAAAGCGTTACAAAATGGATAAAAAATATGCTATAAAATGTATTTCAATTAATATTTTTTTTTTAAATAAAAGCATTCATAACGATACAAATCAAAATTTTCTATACTTAGAAACGACTTCATAATTGCGCAAATTCTTGTGTTCTTTAAATCATATTAATTAATAGAAATTAATGACAAAAAGAGAAGCATTATTGAATAAATCATATTACCTGATACCACGTAGTAGACTGAAGATGTTATGTTAAGGAAGTAGAGAAATATCTAGATTTATCGATTTATGTCTTACAACAACTTATCTCCGGATATGAACTAGTCCGAAAGCAGATGTTATATGTAATGAAGTATAACAGGATAGTAATTAACAGCCTGTCACTCTTTATAACATACAGATACCTTGATAGTAAACTAATTGTTAAACCTCCATTAACGTCCAAATCGTGTTTAAATTTGTTTTAAAATTAATTTGTTTACCAATTTACTAAATCTTGACAGAATTTAACGCGATAAATAAAACTTTTTAAATAAAAGAATTATAGAAATATTTTAAAGATTAATGACAATAAAATTATATGTATACAAAAATTGAGAGCATGTACACTTCATTAATGTACACTTTTATGCATTTATAGATTATTTTTGATGTTTTAAAATCCTTAATTTTACGAGGAATATTTTAAGATGAATGCCATTTGAATGAACTTCGCAAATCTTACATCAAATTTAGAAGATTTATAGAAAACATTTTATAATTGTTAAAAGGTTCTTAACAATAAAATGTTTACAAATCTTCCTTTTCGCGTCCTTTCCAGGAAAATCTTTTATAGAAAACTATAAAAGAAGCTTAGAAGAAGATTTAAAGTGGAAGATTTACATTTTGAAAATATTTGAAAAAACTTTAAACATTCTTAAAGGAAGATTACATAAGAAATTGGCTAAATATTTGGAGGAATATTTCTTAAAAACCTAAAAAAAAATTGAAAAACAATTTTAAAAATAAACTGTGGAATAAAGTGGATATTTTCAAAATATTTAAAATATTTATAATTGAAAATTAATTATATATTTCA
Source organism: Centruroides sculpturatus (assembly GCF_000671375.1). NCBI lineage: Eukaryota > Metazoa > Arthropoda > Arachnida > Scorpiones > Buthidae > Centruroides > Centruroides sculpturatus. Next base: position 408,096 of record NW_019385116.1, on the reverse strand, counting down.
AAAAAACATTTAAAAATATACAAAAGAAGATGTAAATTTTTCTTTATAAAATTAAATTTTTAAAGAAAATTTTATTTTAAAAAGATCAGGATGAAGACTTATAATAAAACGCTACAAAAATTTTGAGAAATTCCAGAATTCTATAGGAAACTTTACAAGATATTTGGAAGAAGATTTACAGAAGAAGCTTTATAAAATACACCAAGAAAGAAGACATAAATCATCATTCATGAATTTACAAAATTTATTCTGCAAAGAAAATTTTCTTACAAATTATTAAAATGAAGATTTATAATAAAAATTCCCAAAAATATTGGAAGAAACATTTTCAAGAAAACGTTAAAGAAAAAAATAATAATTTTTTTTTAGAGATAAAAGCAGAGAAAATTTTACAAAATATTTGAAAGAAAACTCAATAGAAAAGTACAAAATATATAAAGATTTCCAGTTTGAATGTCAACTTATAAAAATTGAAAACCATTAATTACGTTATTGCAAGAAAAACGTTCATCATTTGTTACTTGAGGGGAAAAAAATAAAAAAATAAACTGAAGTTTTCGTTAAGTCAGCTGATACCATTTTATATAGCTTTATATCGAAGAAAAACAGAATTTCTAGAAGTAACTTCAATTGAAAAATTCCTTGATTTGAAAAAAGTGAAGAAAATGGGCATAAAAGCTAAATCTTATGTAAATAAAATTTAAGTTTTGTGCTTATTTTAGTCTAATTTTTATTGTGTATATTTGACAAATGAAGTGCCATTTAAAGAACGACAGCACAAAACTCACGTTGTTTATTTGTTAATTAATATAACTAGAATAAAATAAATTTATTAAATGAACAAATATAATTTAATCTATGTGAAAATCCTTTAAATATATTTTTCTAGTAAAAAAAATTAGTTTAAATATTTTTTTAAAGATAATAATTACCTATATTTATAAAATTTACTTTTTTCAATATTGAATTAATAAACTATTTAAATTAAAATAATATTTTTAATCTTAAGTTTTTTAATTAT
>NW_019385116.1:358199-407044 GCF_000671375.1 Centruroides sculpturatus | reverse complement strand
ATAAGTAAATATTTTATTTATTATAAACATTAATTTTTTAGCTTATTTATATGAAAATAAATAAAATTTTAATGCAAATTTAAAATATTTTAAATGAAATTTATAAATATTTTATCAAATAATTTATAATCTGATTTATTAGAAGGAAAATAATACTTTTCAAATTTTAATACTAAATTTTTTATATGAATAAGAGATTAAATAAACAAATCGTGAATACGATATATTTTAAAGTTTGTATTTAAAAAAAATTGTTTATAAAAAATTGACAGGATGATAAATTATGCTGTTTTGTTTAAAAAACCGCACAGAAGATATTTATTTATTTTTTTGGAAAGATACAAATTTAATTCTTAATTCTTCTTATTTATTATTATATTTATTACTTATAATAGTAAAAAAATATTTTGTTTGCATAATAAACAGGCATAATAATACGTTCATAATACAAATATTATTTATAGACATTATTATTATTATTATATTTTTATTATACGGGATGATTTAAAAATCAGTTAACCGATATATATGTATGTTTTAATTAAGAACATGAAGGGCAAATATTACAAAAATATCACAGTAAACTGACTTTTGGTCACCCTATATTTTGTTCATTTTTTTTATATTGGACTTTTGATGGCTTCATTAAATATTGCTTTTCTAAATACGTAATTTTGAAAGTTTAAATAAGTCATAAATATTCTTACTTCGTATGAACATTTTTCTCATAAGCCCAATTAAACAGGGTGGCCCAAAAGTCAGTTAATCGAAGTATAAGTTATTTTAAAGCATATTTTATTAACGTAAGATTATTTTAAGTTTTTAAAATAATAGTCAAGAAATATATCTCGGTTAACTTACTTTTGAGTCACTCTATATTTTTAAACTAAGTTTTATTTATAAAATTATTATTAATTTAGTAAATTATCAAAATTATTAATTAAGTAAATTAATTTTTAACCACTTTTGGTAGTTCATATGAACATTCCTTTTAGTAAGCGTTCAGACCTTTACAACTTCTTCTTTTAAAGAAATTCCTGTATCAATACTGCTAATAGTATTAATTCTTCTTAAGATGGATTTTTAATTGTAATTACTTGAATGTTGAAAAAGAAAACATACGTGATAAATTTAATGGGGATTAGACTAATTACACTTTTTCTCCAGGTATTGTTTTCAAACTTTCCACTAAAATTGGAATCTCTCGATCGGAAAGTGGTTTCACACTTTAAAGTAGTTGTTCATTGACAAGTCTTTTAGACGTCACAGAAAGAAAACTTCCTTTTAACGACAGAAATTCCAACAGGATTCGCGACTACGTCATCAGGATAAAACTTTTATTGCCGATAATGTAAGAATGGTCTGAGCTTCGATGTTCCATCAAGCAGACGAAAACATGAATTTTTCAAAAGCTTTCGTATTTAATTCAAACAGTTCAAACATTTACTTCGTGTGATATTTTATTCTTGCGCGCGTTGTATTTTGAAGAATGAGGCCAAGTATTCTATATAATGTAAGTATGAGAATTGTTAGACGTTTTCCAGACGCTTGAGAAACTAAGTGAATAAAAAAATAATAATAATATAAAAAATGGCCATTTTTTTCCTTCCTTCTTCTTCTACTCGTCACCAGCTAAGTGTACCCATCGAAAATCTGACCTATTTATCATCCCCATTTATAAATATACCATTTGAGATAAGCGTTTACGTTTTTAAAGCACAGTTTTTAACTCTATGTGATTGAATACTTCTTGTTTTGAATTATTGCATCGTAAGCGCTTGGAAGAAATTTTCAAATCGCTCCTGCTGCATCTTTTAAAAAATTTTCTTGTATTGACAAGTACATAAAAAATGTTTAAATGAATAAATATGTATTTTCTACAGTTTTTAAATAAATAAAAAAACATATTCTTTGTTCTAGGTATGTAAAACCATGCAACAGTGTTATATATAGTGAAGTATATATAGAATGTAAATAAATAGTTATTTGCAGTATTTATAGTTTTATTTTACATTTAGTATAGCTACGAATAGGCATATATTTTATGTATAATGTAGTAGCGGTTCGAACGTTATTTTGTACATGAAACATAGCTGTGTTATATGCAAACGGGTATGTAACAAATACAAATATTCATTATGTAGTAATACATAATGCTTATTAATATTGTAAATAAGTAAACCGCACGTGTAATATGATAGACATGCTTCGTCTAGCATACATAATTCATAGACTACTTATATTGTAAGTAAACAGCATATGTATTGGTACAAACGTATTTTATATAATAGTGCATAATGTATCCTTATAAGTAGAGGAATATGCATAAACAATTTCTAGTTTGTGTGTTGTATACTATATATTAATATTACTAGCATTGTTACTTAAGATACATTTAAGTACACAGTATATAAATAAGTAATAATACCTGACAGTATATAGGTACAGTATATAAAAATAAGTCGTAAAAATATATACTTCAATAACTTTACAAAGTTGAAATATAACAATAAAGACTTACTGAACTTTCTAATAACTCTTAATGGATGCAGATTAATTAGTAATAGATGAGATTAACATCATTTCGAATAATTATCAAGAATTTAGTATCAAGCGATAGCAATAGCAGCAAATTATAACGAAACTATTTAATTAATTTAAGCACTAATCATTTTCGTCTCTATCTGACATTAAAAGTATTATTCGTAATCTCTTCTAGTTTATAAACGTTAGACGATGACTTTTAATTCTCCAAAATATGTAGAACTTATTATATTATTACGTATTTTGTCAGAGGACTGTGAAACATCCCGAATTTAGTTTAATATTCTAAACTCGCATACCTATCTAAATTAATACTCTGCTCTGTTATGTTATAAATGTCTTTATCGTTTTAATGTATTTAATAATTTATTAGTGGCGAAAATATTCGTTTTAAAACCCCTTAATAAATCTTTTTACGGGGTTCTAAGCATTAATATTACGAAAATTATTTAATTATACCGACCGAAATAGCTTAATATTAAATTGATAGAGGTTCGTGTGTATGTGTGTGTGTGCGTTGTGAGTGTGCATATGTAAATTTGCAGTTGAGGGTTATGAAGTTGGTTGTAAGAGACGTCAGGAAGTGGGAAAGTGAAATTAAATTTGTGAATTAGCAGCAGATGGCGCTACAAGTCATTCATATATTATAACAGGATTTTTTTTCCGTTATCAGCTTCTCTTCGAAGAGATCCTGATGCTTTTCTTCTTCTTCTTTTTTTTTTAACCAGACAAAAGTTTACTTCAGTTATCGTAAATTAAAACAGATTTTCATAAGCTTGTTTCTTCAGATTTAAATTATTTTTTCCTGCTTTTTTATACGGATATAAACAGAAACGTTAATGGGGAGTGAAGAAGAAAGAAATTAAAATTGCGAAATTGACAGCTAAATTTCATAAATGAAAATATTTTCTTAATATCTTTACTTGCAGTTGATTTACAAATGTGTTTGGCCTTGATAACTTTTTTAAATTTTATTGTTTTTCCTCCCTTTTTTTTGTAGAAAAAGCCTGTAATATCGATTAAAGTTGTGTTTTATAACACGTTATATTTTATAAAAAATAACACTAAAAATACAAAGAGCTTACACATAAATTTCGAATTTATTTATTTTTGTATGTAGTGAACGTGAGTGAAAAGCGAAAAAATCATCCCCTAGTAGTGAACAACTGCACTGTGTCAGAGCGAAATCCGGCCATTGGGACGCGTTGCATAAACAAAGAAAGGTCTAAAAGGCGTCCGAATGTCGACCTCTGCCTCACTAACCAAATTAAGAATCAATAAGAAGAGAGTTGTCCGCCTCAAAACATGAAAAACGAAAAAGGGCGTTAGAGCAAACTGTTCTCCTCCTCTCGCTTTTTTATATATATTTAGTTTTCTTTTCGGAACCTTTTTGATCTCGCTCTTGTATAGAAACAATGAAAGCTCTATGTCGTTCCGACCCTGCATTTTGTCATCCAATCTTTCATTAGATGTTTGCTTTTCTTGTAAATAAAAACAAGTTCAGAAAAAGCCGATTATAGTATATGACTTAATTTTTTTCTATATTATCCTTGTCCTGAAAAAGAAAGTTTACTTTATTATATAATTTTTAATTAAGATTAAGCAATATATTATGAATATAATAAAGAATAAAGAAACTATATTTTTCATTCTTTTAGTTACATAATTTTTTAACTTTCACTGATATATTCAACATTATAATACTAAATATGTTGTAATAGTACCTAAAACAAAAAGTTATACTTATATTTATGTTACATACATGCTTAATAAGATATAAAGTGTGTATAATTTGCATACATTTAGACTGAAACGTAATATAAAAATATTTTACTTTAGCTGTAAAGTATAGAGCTTACATTATGTGTTATTCTTTACTTTAAAATAATTTTATTCTCGAATATTGTAAAAGCGTATTAAAACCCTGTATTAAATCTTTATTTTATAAGTTTAAATTTATAAACTTATTATATACTTGCTTACATAAATGTATAATATTCCTGTAGAGAGGATAGCCCAGAAGTTATCCATGTTATTGCTGTCTTACTCAATAACACGATTTAAAATAAGATCTTAAATATTTAATCATATTTTAAATCGTGTTTCCATCAATTCTATAAAAAATTGTATTCTGTGCAGTTAAGCGACTTTTGGGTCACCCTGTTTATAAATATATTTGGATTGTGAATAATTACAAAAACAACTTATTTATATTTATTAAATTTGGTTTTCTTAAAAATATTAATAATCTCATTTCAATCTAGTTTATTCATATCATTATTATTGAATTAAATTCTATTTTCAGAAACTAATCCACAGCACAAGCACCTTATTTAATTCTTCTATAATAAGAGAAATAAAAACAATATTAATGCCGTTAATAATAAAAATTTAAGTTTGAATTTATCCATTAACTATTTACTTTCAGGCGTAAAATATGTTAATTTTAAGATAATTACCATTTATTTTTATTCTCTTAATTTCTAACTTTCGTTTCCTGAGTGCCAATTATTAAGACGTGAATCTGGACGACTTAACATTGCAAGCTCTCTAGGGGCTTCTATAATCACTTCTTGCATTAAATTAGGAATATTATGTTTGAAAATAATATATAGCCCTCTCTAAAATCGCTTATAAAATCTCACAAGTTAATATAATTAAAATAAATAATGAAATGTTCAAATAAATTTCTCTTAACTTGCTGCAAAATCATTCCATTTTTCAAGAAGTTAAACTGCATCGGAGACTTCCAAACTTATATAAAATGATACTAAGTGACGGATAGAATCTGTCAATTCAATATTTCAAAAAACTGATATAAAAAATATGAGATAGTCTGATTCTAGTAAAATTCTTAACGTTTATTCGCGTGTTAATGGAGAGTACAATCCATTAAAAGCCTCAAAAATGCAACAATTAAGGAGTCATAAAGGTGATTGCTGCTATTAAAAAAATAAAAATATCTTGTGCTTATAAAATGCAATTTTTTTAATAATATTAAATTTAAGAGAAGAATTGTAAGAAAAGAGAAAATGAATATTTTATCGTACCTTTTTAGTGCTTGTTTTATACAAAATAAATACTTGATTATAAAGCGAAAGTCATAATATTCGGTCGATTAATTGATGTAGATATATTGTAAAAATTAAAAATGAATTCATGAAAATTTTTTAAATGAAATCAATTCTCTTTACCTCTTCATCAACATGCGGTTCTTCAATATAAAATTACAAAAAGTTTGATTAAAATTTAACAATTTGGATGCTTTCTATTGAACAAATCATTAATATAAAAATTGAATCTTGTAAATGAATATTATTGGTATCAGTTTTAGTAATTTGAAGAATTCAGTATAAAAATACAATCCATTTAAATCTGAAGGAAAATTTTACAGATGGGCATTTTCTTTGTCGCACTAAACTAGATAAGATAACCATTTTAAATATAATAAATAAATGTAAACAATATTAAAATATGAATATAATAATAGATAAAGGATAATAAAATCTACTATATGCAAATTATTTGATAAAATTTGAGTAAAATAAAATATTCGAACAAAAAATTTTGTGCATTTATAAAAGAATGACATAAAGGAATTATATAATAGCAGAAAAACAGAAGCTTCCAACCTAGTGACTAGCAAATCCCTAAGGAGCCAGTCGCTTTATCTAAGGAGTCGATAAAATCTAGAGCCATTTGGAAGGTAAACAAATTAATTTTAATTATATTTTTAAAAATATAATAATAATCGATTTATCTTTAAATTTTAGTAACATAAAACATACAATTTTGAATTTTTATGTGTAATGAAAATTTATTATAAATTTCTATTTTATTATTTATTTTACTATGTTTTTAATTTATTCACATTTTTTACCAATATAAAAAAGGGCTATAACTTAAAAATAAAATTTTATGAAAATGTCGATAAGCAAAAATGTTGGGAACGAAGAATGCCAGATAGAATAGGAAGGGAATAGAATAAAAGAAAACCATTTAAATAATATAAAATAGGACATTTCTATTTATTTAATTTCTAAAAAATTCTATATAAAAGGTAAATACTTCTTTATAATAAATTATTAATTTATAAGGCATTTTAAACTTTAAAATTATGTAATTAATTAACTTGTAAGATTTGCAAAAAATAAAACAATGAATTGAAACGTGTTAGAATGAACTTCACTTTAAATTCAACTTTAAAACAATTTAATTAATTAGTAATATAATATTCTTAATATAACGATTAAATATATTTTATAAATGAAAATCATCTTTTTATTTTAGAAATATTTTTATTATTTAGCACATTCCTCCGTGAAATGCGAGTGTAATAATCTCCTATATGATATGGATTAATTTACAGTTTTATATATTTAATAATAGTTTTAGAAAATTGCGAACTTACATCAGTATATTTATATATAATTAAGATATTTTCTGTAGCAAATCCAGTCATTATTATAACTTTATGTAGGTCACATAACTACAGAGATAGGAATAATGTGACTTTGGTTAGATCAATGGTTCCCAAAGTAGTACCATTGCACCCTGGAGTGCCATAGTTTTCAAAGTATGTCGCAAATTTTTAGATAGATGCTAACTGGTTCAAAAAAAATGAAGAAGTATAAAATTTTGAGATGTTTTAAAAATAGAAACGACTTACATTTCTAAAAAACTAATTAGTATATGTATATATAATAAATCGCTAAGATACTGTAATAGTTTCAGAAGATTATAGAAATTATTTCTGAAAAAAATAATGTTTTTTTGGTTAGAGGTTAGTTAGTAAAAAATTATGAATCAGCTATCTGTCGAAAGAGTAGAAGACAAGTGAAAAAGACTCGTAGAGTGTGGATAAGTGGACAATGAAGAAAAAATGATTGGATGAGATACGTGAATGGTCTGGCAAAGATGAAAAGTGATCATCAGTTATGAATTGATGGAACCTTTATAGACTATAACCAATTGATGGATCTAGAGTATATTTTCAACCTCATCTCATGTAACATTACAACTTATTTTTCCAGTGTTTTCTTATTAAAACAATTTGCTTCAAAATGTCGCATTAAGCGCTTAAAATTTACATAATTTATATTTAATAATTGAGTTTCTATATACAAATGCTAATTTATCATTGTTTGAGTCGTTCGTAATTATATTCCGTTATAATTATAATGGGAATATAAATGGAATATAAACGTTGATGTTCTTTATAAATTATCAAATCGTTATTTATTTATAAATTAAAAACTTAAATTGTTTCGATTAAAGTAAAAAAAAAACTTATTTTATTTGTCAGATATGGAGTATGTTAGTGAATTTGATAGTTCCTAATTGGTTAATCAGATTAGGTGATTAATTACAGTTATAATCCTTTCATCTCTAAAGTGTGTACTATAATTCCAATTTGACATTACCTGTACTATAAAAATGGCACCAGACTAACGTCAGAACGTAGTGTTTGGCTAGAACACTACACTATGACGTTAATCTACACATCGTGCATCAGACTAATGTAAGAAACCATTATTAACTTAACAAAACATTAGTAAATAGATAAATTCAGTAAATTTAACTTTATTTTTTATTCATATAATGTATACTAATTTCTTATTTATTTCTAATAAAACTAAGCACTTAATTTTGTAGTCTACTATTTAATTTAATTCAATCTTTTTAATTTTTTTGAAATTTTCATGTTTATTTTAATGTAAATAAATTAAATACAAACAAAAATCTGAAACAAATTTTTATTTTATTTAATCAATTTATTTCGATCAGATAGAAGAGAAAAAGAAAATTTGAATACAAGATGAAAGATGAAACAAAATGAAACCATCAGACACGATTCATTTTTCACATTTTTTCTGGGCATCAGATAAAAGCATATAGACAAACAAAATTAATTTCCTGTGTTCAAAACATAGTTTTCATGAAGGATAAATAAGGAGTTTGTATTATTTATATAAAAGGTGTAATATTTGATTACTATTAAGTATAATTCTGCAATGCAAACATTTACTGCACTTACTTCATCTAAATTATATAATACAGTATCATTTCTGTAAAAATTTCCAAATAACTTTTTAAAATTTTTATCATGTCCTCTGAGAGAATTATGGTAATATTACTCAAGTTTAATATTTTAACAATTGATACATAAAAGTCAGCTACAAAATTTATGATTTATGTGAATTAAATCAACAGATGTTACCTCATTATAGTTTGAAACATTTATTCAATAGTTAAATAATTCAAACTTGGACATTTTCAAACCTTTCAAAAGTCAATTTAAACGTATTAAACTTAAGAAGAATTCATAAGAAGATACAGTTAATAATGTTTAACTTAATATTTATCGTAAAAATTTGAGGTAATCCTTATTAGTGAGATTTCTTAACAATTAAAAAAAATATAATTACATTATTCTCAAATAGCAATTTTTTCATTCTTGAGATAAAATCTAAAAAAATCTTTTTAGTTCAAAATTTAGTTTATTAAACTTTGATACATTTAAAATATTTTTACATTTGGCATCTTTATTATTTTACTTTAAAAAATCATAAGATAAATGTAAATAAAAAATTTTGTGATGCGTTATTTAAAGTCTTCTCAGTCAATTTTTATCTAATTTTTGGAGTAAGAAACTTTTAAAAGAATAATAACTTAGTGTCAAAATATTTTTAAAAAAATTTTAGAAAATCTATTGAATTTCGTGTTTACAATGAAAACACAAATGCTTTTATTATCGATTTGTTAAATAAAAAAGGCACGATTGCGATTATTTCTGAAAAGATTTTATTCAAAGAGATGCAAATGTATACTAAATAATAAGAGACGGAAGTGTTTTTAGAATCTTTGTTACAATTCTTTGTTTTCTACGAGCGACCAAAGATAAATGTCTTGTCATTCTTTCTGTTTACTTGATACGTCTTAGAAATGGAACTGTTACGTCACATATCTAGTCCAATGCCCTTTCTTAATGGCCGTTTTCTCTAGATTTTTTCAGTCTTTTCTATTTTTATACATTTGTAACATTGAAACTGAAAACCATTCCTACTAAATATTCCATTTGAATGGAAATAATGAAATTGGAATTTGAAAATCTTCCACTTTAAAGTGACATTAATGCACAGTTTTTTAAAATAAATAGTCTATTAATTCTTAATCCGGTAGCATTTTTTAAAGTTTTATTTAAATACCTTTTTTTTCACTTTTATTTAAATACCTACTTTAATTTTCGTTCTTTCTTATATTGTCTGTTGAAAATAACATTTAAAATATCGATTTTTGAAAAATTGCTTTTCTAAATAAAATGTTTTAAAAAATTTATTGTGGTGATCTGAACAGTATAAACAATGATATATTCTAAATTGATTAAAGGTCTACCAAGGAATTTAAGTCTAAATCCTGTTTAAAACTTCACAATTTACCACAGTCTATATAGATCAAGGCTTGGCTTTCCATTTCTCATTCATGTTGCTCAACCCACTTGAGCAACATGAATTTCCTGTGTTCAAAACATTTTGAACACAACCCTATTTTGCCCTAACTGTGGGCAAAATAGGGTAACATGATTTATAGAGGAATTAAATGGAAAAGTAGAAAGAACATTTAACCATTATATTATTACAGATTACTTAGATTAATGCAATTTTTGAAGCTTTATATAGCAATTCGTCGTATTTATTGCGTGTTTTTAAACTTATATACAGAAAATTTTGTAGTAATAATTCATAATTTAATTATTTAAATTAGATTACTATAACTGTGGGCAAAACCACTTTTCGTTTCTCATAATGGTTGACTCCATTGAGGGTCAGTCTCAATAGTAATATCAACATACATTCAGTGTACAATATGCCAGTATACAATATGCTTCTCGTTAATTAATCAATCTAGTATTCATTTGTCCTATACAAGGTTTTAATTTTAGGCCCTTAATTTTTGAGATAATAATAATAATAAAACAAATAAGTTAAAACAATTGTTTATAAATATTTTTGTGTACACAAGAAATACAGAAGATCATTCACGTGTATCTAACGAAAATATTATTACAGTACATTTGACAATTCTTTTTGTTAATTTCACTTCGAGGGCCTCTTCGTCCCGGCACCTATGCCTAAGTACAGTACCTGCATAGTTACGGCACTGAATCAATCAATCAAAATTGATTCGAAATATTCTGAAATGCACGATATTCAAAGATATTTATAAGCAATGCACTCGGTACTGTAGACAATATAGATTTTTTTTAAGTTTTTTAATTATAGATAACTACTTTTTCCTATGTAGCTATTGAATAGTATGTAATCTCGTTTTGTATTGTGTTTCTTGATTTAAACTCGACATTTGAAGAAAAAAATATTGATAAATGAGATTTTTCTTACTCTTTTCTTCAAATTTCAATAGTATAACAGCAACATGACATAATAATTTATTCATTCAGATAAAAGTTTAAACACGTATTCAAATAGGGTAACATGATTTATAGAGGAATTAAATGGAAAAGTAGAAAGAACATTTAACCATTATATTATTACAGATTACTTAGATTAATGCAATTTTTGAAGCTTTATATAGCAATTCGTCGTATTTATTGCGTGTTTTTAAACTTATATACAGAAAATTTTGTAGTAATAATTCATAATTTAATTATTTAAATTAGATTACTATAATTTGAAGAAATGCAAATGGAAAGAATAATTTTTAAATGTAATTATTCTTATATGATTACAGTTTGTTTTAAATAAGCTTCGTGTTTTGGAGGATTTTTGAAACGAATGCTCTCTCATTAAATGGAATTAGTTAAATCAGTAGAGCAATCTTCTATTTTCCAAACCAACTTACATCTTAAATAATTTTTTAATAATTTAAAACTTTTAAATTAATATTATATAAAGTTTTATTGAATAAAATTTTATTTTATGTGAATATTTTTTAATGATAATTTTTAGTTTAAAAATTATAAAATTATTTAAATTTATCTACCGAAAATATAATCATATTAATTATAATAATTAAATATTATTTGCGTAAAATAACATAAATGCAATTAACTCTTTCAGTGACGAGTTTCATAATAATATTTTGAAATTTAAGTCGTAGTTACTACTACTGCTACTGGGGGAACTTTCGCGATATTCATTACCCAATTCACTAGAATTTATTTCGTGTTATAGCCTAAATTTAGCATTAAATTTCAAAATAAAATTTAATTTGTTTATATGTTAAATATATATATTTAATTGAATAGTATAAAAGAAAGGAAGATAAAATAAAACTTTGAAACGTTTGTAAATATAATACAATAAAACGCTTTAGATGAAATTACATTTTTATTTAGTTTAGTTAATAATACTTATTTGTTTAGTAATATAAACTTTTCAAAAAGTTAATGAAACGTTTACATTTCTTTAAATAAATTTGTTTTTGTATTTTTATAGGAAAAAAACAAATTATTTGGAGTGTACTTAAAAAGCAATTCATGCTTTTAACAAAAGATGTATGGTTATTACTTTATTTCATTTCATTTTTCTAATCTTTGACAATTCTTTCAGGTCCAAGATATTTAATGTAACATATAATAAAATGGATAACATTTTTCTTTGATTATGAATCCCTTCAGAGCTGCAATCTATTATAATAGATATAAAAACAACCATTTTATAGCTATAAAATGAAAATAGATACTTTTTTATATATATGATTACAATAATAAATATCTTCAATTTATGTTGCTAGAGCACTTTTAATAATAAAAAATATAAAAAAATCTCAACCAAATCCAGAACAAAGTTTCTACATTAAATCAAACTTCAGAAATAAAACGATACCGAATTCAGTTATTTATTAATATCAACGTATTACCCGTAGGGTTGGTTACTTTAAATTCAATTCTTTGAATATGATTTGGAATCGTTCAATAAATTGAATAGATACTTTTTATCCTTTTCTTTTCTTTGAAATTCTGCCAAAATTTAGAAAATAATATAATCTAAAAATATAACTAAAAAAAAATTATTAAGTGAATTTTCGATAAATTGATAAATTGACGTTCGATATAATGTCATTCCCTTTACTGCATTTTTAATCTTATAAAAGATGTAAGTGAAATGCCAACAGGATATCTAACAGTTAATGGAATTTTTTAGATGTTATCTAAACAGAAAATCATGAATATGCAAGAGAATCCGAGTTCGATTTCCACTCGATTTCGTTATTCGTTCCGTATCAATTTCATTTCATTGACATTAACAAAGTCAAATTATCTGATTATTCTTAAATTTCGAGACTTTGACTTTCTAGTAATCTATACTTTAAATTAAATATGTAACTGTATCATAACTGGTTATATATCGATGGTATTTATGATGCACAGTATGTAAGCCGTTAGCTTCTCACCTCACAGCTTACGTTTGAAATCATATAGTTCCGTTTAAAATAAAACTGTAAAATTTATATAAAATTTAATTAAATTCCACAATTTTTTGTTAAATTATGGTAAATTGTATAAAAATACTTTATTATCGTGTTGCGGTTTTAAAATTATCACGTGTTTCAGTAAATGTTTTCTCTGATTAAGAGATGCGAAGAGAAAATTTTATATAAGAGATAATGTAATTTCATAATTTTTGAGATAATGTATACTTAAATTTTCGGTAAAGAAAATAAACATGTTTACTTAATTTAACAATGTCATTTATTTCCTTGTTTTCTTTTTATGATGGTTTACGTGACATACTTACGAGATTTGTACCATACGCATTATTGAAGAAAACAGTTTGAAACGTTGTTGTAATATAAAATAGTTTGTCTGTGTATTCATCCGTCTATAGTTTAATCAACTTAAGGTCAATAAGACTAAATGAAAGTGAAGTTTTTCTTCGTATTTTAAATGAATCCTGGATCAAAGTGTCTGTATTAATTTTGCACAAATAATAAACAAAAATTATCATTTGTATTGTAATTTTAAATTTAATACGATCTATTAATTGTGTAATTAAGATTTCGTGCGAATATTTATAATCATTTTACTGAGCGAGGGAAAAGAAATTGCATCTGTTAGCTTTCTAACACATATTCAATATAGATCTGTCTTTATGCTTTAAAAACAAAGGAAAAAGAATGAATATTGTAATTATTTACAGAATAATTATTGTTTTAGAATTCTGTATAAAAATAACTTTAAAGAAATTTTCAAGAACTTTTTATCATATTATATTATAAAATTATTTAGCTAGGTACTTTCGGTAGGTCAGTTTTTTAACTGTAAATTAATAAGTGCNAACTTACATCAGTATATTTATATATAATTAAGATATTTTCTGTAGCAAATCCAGTCATTATTATAACTTTATGTAGGTCACATAACTACAGAGATAGGAATAATGTGACTTTGGTTAGATCAATGGTTCCCAAAGTAGTACCATTGCACCCTGGAGTGCCATAGTTTTCAAAGTATGTCGCAAATTTTTAGATAGATGCTAACTGGTTCAAAAAAAATGAAGAAGTATAAAATTTTGAGATGTTTTAAAAATAGAAACGACTTACATTTCTAAAAAACTAATTAGTATATGTATATATAATAAATCGCTAAGATACTGTAATAGTTTCAGAAGATTATAGAAATTATTTCTGAAAAAAATAATGTTTTTTTGGTTAGAGGTTAGTTAGTAAAAAAATTATGAATCAGCTATCTGTCGAAAGAGTAGAAGACAAGTGAAAAAGACTCGTAGAGTGTGGATAAGTGGACAATGAAGAAAAAATGATTGGATGAGATACGTGAATGGTCTGGCAAAGATGAAAAGTGATCATCAGTTATGAATTGATGGAACCTTTATAGACTATAACCAATTGATGGATCTAGAGTATATTTTCAACCTCATCTCATGTAACATTACAACTTATTTTTCCAGTGTTTTCTTATTAAAACAATTTGCTTCAAAATGTCGCATTAAGCGCTTAAAATTTACATAATTTATATTTAATAATTGAGTTTATATATACAAATGCTAATTTATCATTGTTTGAGTCGTTCGTAATTATATTCCGTTATAATTATAATGGGAATATAAATGGAATATAAACGTTGATGTTCTTTATAAATTATCAAATCGTTATTTATTTATAAATTAAAAACTTAAATTGTTTCGATTAAAGTAAAAAAAAAACTTATTTTATTTGTCAGATATGGAGTATGTTAGTGAATTTGATAGTTCCTAATTGGTTAATCAGATTAGGTGATTAATTACAGTTATAATCCTTTCATCTCTAAAGTGTGTACTATAATTCCAATTTGACATTACCTGTACTATAAAAATGGCACCAGACTAACGTCAGAACGTAGTGTTTGGCTAGAACACTACACTATGACGTTAATCTACACATCGTGCATCAGACTAATGTAAGAAACCATTATTAACTTAACAAAACATTAGTAAATAGATAAATTCAGTAAATTTAACTTTATTTTTTATTCATATAATGTATACTAATTTCTTATTTATTTCTAATAAAACTAAGCACTTAATTTTGTAGTCTACTATTTAATTTAATTCAATCTTTTTAATTTTTTTGAAATTTTCATGTTTATTTTAATGTAAATAAATTAAATACAAACAAAAATCTGAAACAAATTTTTATTTTATTTAATCAATTTATTTCGATCAGATAGAAGAGAAAAAGAAAATTTGAATACAAGATGAAAGATGAAACAAAATGAAACCATCAGACACGATTCATTTTTCACATTTTTTCTGGGCATCAGATAAAAGCATATAGACAAACAAAATTAATTTCCTGTGTTCAAAACATAGTTTTCATGAAGGATAAATAAGGAGTTTGTATTATTTATATAAAAGGTGTAATATTTGATTACTATTAAGTATAATTCTGCAATGCAAACATTTACTGCACTTACTTCATCTAAATTATATAATACAGTATCATTTCTGTAAAAATTTCCAAATAACTTTTTAAAATTTTTATCATGTCCTCTGAGAGAATTATGGTAATATTACTCAAGTTTAATATTTTAACAATTGATACATAAAAGTCAGCTACAAAATTTATGATTTATGTGAATTAAATCAACAGATGTTACCTCATTATAGTTTGAAACATTTATTCAATAGTTAAATAATTCAAACTTGGACATTTTCAAACCTTTCAAAAGTCAATTTAAACGTATTAAACTTAAGAAGAATTCATAAGAAGATACAGTTAATAATGTTTAACTTAATATTTATCGTAAAAATTTGAGGTAATCCTTATTAGTGAGATTTCTTAACAATTAAAAAAAATATAATTACATTATTCTCAAATAGCAATTTTTTCATTCTTGAGATAAAATCTAAAAAAATCTTTTTAGTTCAAAATTTAGTTTATTAAACTTTGATACATTTAAAATATTTTTACATTTGGCATCTTTATTATTTTACTTTAAAAAATCATAAGATAAATGTAAATAAAAAATTTTGTGATGCGTTATTTAAAGTTTTCTCAGTCAATTTTTATCTAATTTTTGGAGTAAGAAACTTTTAAAAGAATAATAACTTAGTGTCAAAATATTTAAAAAAAAATTTTAGAAAATCTATTGAATTTCGTGTTTACAATGAAAACACAAATGCTTTTATTATCGATTTGTTAAATAAAAAAGGCACGATTGCGATTATTTCTGAAAAGATTTTATTCAAAGAGATGCAAATGTATACTAAATAATAAGAGACGGAAGTGTTTTTAGAATCTTTGTTACAATTCTTTGTTTTCTACGAGCGACCAAAGATAAATGTCTTGTCATTCTTTCTGTTTACTTGATACGTCTTAGAAATGGAACTGTTACGTCACATATCTAGTCCAATGCCCTTTCTTAATGGCCGTTTTCTCTAGATTTTTTCAGTCTTTTCTATTTTTATACATTTGTAACATTGAAACTGAAAACCATTCCTACTAAATATTCCATTTGAATGGAAATAATGAAATTGGAATTTGAAAATCTTCCACTTTAAAGTGACATTAATGCACAGTTTTTTAAAATAAATAGTCTATTAATTCTTAATCCGGTAGCATTTTTTAAAGTTTTATTTAAATACCTTTTTTTTCACTTTTATTTAAATACCTACTTTAATTTTCGTTCTTTCTTATATTGTCTGTTGAAAATAACATTTAAAATATCGATTTTTGAAAAATTGCTTTTCTAAATAAAATGTTTTAAAAAATTTATTGTGGTGATCTGAACAGTATAAACAATGATATATTCTAAATTGATTAAAGGTCTACCAAGGAATTTAAGTCTAAATCCTGTTTAAAACTTCACAATTTACCACAGTCTATATAGATCAAGGCTTGGCTTTCCATTTCTCATTCATGTTGCTCAACCCACTTGAGCAACATGAATTTCCTGTGTTCAAAACATTTTGAACACAACCCTATTTTGCCCTAACTGTGGGCAAAATAGGGTAACATGATTTATAGAGGAATTAAATGGAAAAGTAGAAAGAACATTTAACCATTATATTATTACAGATTACTTAGATTAATGCAATTTTTGAAGCTTTATATAGCAATTCGTCGTATTTATTGCGTGTTTTTAAACTTATATACAGAAAATTTTGTAGTAATAATTCATAATTTAATTATTTAAATTAGATTACTATAACTGTGGGCAAAACCACTTTTCGTTTCTCATAATGGTTGACTCCATTGAGGGTCAGTCTCAATAGTAATATCAACATACATTCAGTGTACAATATGCCAGTATACAATATGCTTCTCGTTAATTAATCAATCTAGTATTCATTTGTCCTATACAAGGTTTTAATTTTAGGCCCTTAATTTTTGAGATAATAATAATAATAAAACAAATAAGTTAAAACAATTGTTTATAAATATTTTTGTGTACACAAGAAATACAGAAGATCATTCACGTGTATCTAACGAAAATATTATTACAGTACATTTGACAATTCTTTTTGTTAATTTCACTTCGAGGGCCTCTTCGTCCCGGCACCTATGCCTAAGTACAGTACCTGCATAGTTACGGCACTGAATCAATCAATCAAAATTGATTCGAAATATTCTGAAATGCACGATATTCAAAGATATTTATAAGCAATGCACTCGGTACTGTAGACAATATAGATTTTTTTTAAGTTTTTTAATTATAGATAACTACTTTTTCCTATGTAGCTATTGAATAGTATGTAATCTCGTTTTGTATTGTGTTTCTTGATTTAAACTCGACATTTGAAGAAAAAAATATTGATAAATGAGATTTTTCTTACTCTTTTCTTCAAATTTCAATAGTATAACAGCAACATGACATAATAATTTATTCATTCAGATAAAAGTTTAAACACGTATTCAAATAGGGTAACATGATTTATAGAGGAATTAAATGGAAAAGTAGAAAGAACATTTAACCATTATATTATTACAGATTACTTAGATTAATGCAATTTTTGAAGCTTTATATAGCAATTCGTCGTATTTATTGCGTGTTTTTAAACTTATATACAGAAAATTTTGTAGTAATAATTCATAATTTAATTATTTAAATTAGATTACTATAATTTGAAGAAATGCAAATGGAAAGAATAATTTTTAAATGTAATTATTCTTATATGATTACAGTTTGTTTTAAATAAGCTTCGTGTTTTGGAGGATTTTTGAAACGAATGCTCTCTCATTAAATGGAATTAGTTAAATCAGTAGAGCAATCTTCTATTTTCCAAACCAACTTACATCTTAAATAATTTTTTAATAATTTAAAACTTTTAAATTAATATTATATAAAGTTTTATTGAATAAAATTTTATTTTATGTGAATATTTTTTAATGATAATTTTTAGTTTAAAAATTATAAAATTATTTAAATTTATCTACCGAAAATATAATCATATTAATTATAATAATTAAATATTATTTGCGTAAAATAACATAAATGCAATTAACTCTTTCAGTGACGAGTTTCATAATAATATTTTGAAATTTAAGTCGTAGTTACTACTACTGCTACTGGGGGAACTTTCGCGATATTCATTACCCAATTCACTAGAATTTATTTCGTGTTATAGCCTAAATTTAGCATTAAATTTCAAAATAAAATTTAATTTGTTTATATGTTAAATATATATATTTAATTGAATAGTATAAAAGAAAGGAAGATAAAATAAAACTTTGAAACGTTTGTAAATATAATACAATAAAACGCTTTAGATGAAATTACATTTTTATTTAGTTTAGTTAATAATACTTATTTGTTTAGTAATATAAACTTTTCAAAAAGTTAATGAAACGTTTACATTTCTTTAAATAAATTTGTTTTTGTATTTTTATAGGAAAAAAACAAATTATTTGGAGTGTACTTAAAAAGCAATTCATGCTTTTAACAAAAGATGTATGGTTATTACTTTATTTCATTTCATTTTTCTAATCTTTGACAATTCTTTCAGGTCCAAGATATTTAATGTAACATATAATAAAATGGATAACATTTTTCTTTGATTATGAATCCCTTCAGAGCTGCAATCTATTATAATAGATATAAAAACAACCATTTTATAGCTATAAAATGAAAATAGATACTTTTTTATATATATGATTACAATAATAAATATCTTCAATTTATGTTGCTAGAGCACTTTTAATAATAAAAAATATAAAAAAATCTCAACCAAATCCAGAACAAAGTTTCTACATTAAATCAAACTTCAGAAATAAAACGATACCGAATTCAGTTATTTATTAATATCAACGTATTACCCGTAGGGTTGGTTACTTTAAATTCAATTCTTTGAATATGATTTGGAATCGTTCAATAAATTGAATAGATACTTTTTATCCTTTTCTTTTCTTTGAAATTCTGCCAAAATTTAGAAAATAATATAATCTAAAAATATAACTAAAAAAAAATTATTAAGTGAATTTTCGATAAATTGATAAATTGACGTTCGATATAATGTCATTCCCTTTACTGCATTTTTAATCTTATAAAAGATGTAAGTGAAATGCCAACAGGATATCTAACAGTTAATGGAATTTTTTAGATGTTATCTAAACAGAAAATCATGAATATGCAAGAGAATCCGAGTTCGATTTCCACTCGATTTCGTTATTCGTTCCGTATCAATTTCATTTCATTGACATTAACAAAGTCAAATTATCTGATTATTCTTAAATTTCGAGACTTTGACTTTCTAGTAATCTATACTTTAAATTAAATATGTAACTGTATCATAACTGGTTATATATCGATGGTATTTATGATGCACAGTATGTAAGCCGTTAGCTTCTCACCTCACAGCTTACGTTTGAAATCATATAGTTCCGTTTAAAATAAAACTGTAAAATTTATATAAAATTTAATTAAATTCCACAATTTTTTGTTAAATTATGGTAAATTGTATAAAAATACTTTATTATCGTGTTGCGGTTTTAAAATTATCACGTGTTTCAGTAAATGTTTTCTCTGATTAAGAGATGCGAAGAGAAAATTTTATATAAGAGATAATGTAATTTCATAATTTTTGAGATAATGTATACTTAAATTTTCGGTAAAGAAAATAAACATGTTTACTTAATTTAACAATGTCATTTATTTCCTTGTTTTCTTTTTATGATGGTTTACGTGACATACTTACGAGATTTGTACCATACGCATTATTGAAGAAAACAGTTTGAAACGTTGTTGTAATATAAAATAGTTTGTCTGTGTATTCATCCGTCTATAGTTTAATCAACTTAAGGTCAATAAGACTAAATGAAAGTGAAGTTTTTCTTCGTATTTTAAATGAATCCTGGATCAAAGTGTCTGTATTAATTTTGCACAAATAATAAACAAAAATTATCATTTGTATTGTAATTTTAAATTTAATACGATCTATTAATTGTGTAATTAAGATTTCGTGCGAATATTTATAATCATTTTACTGAGCGAGGGAAAAGAAATTGCATCTGTTAGCTTTCTAACACATATTCAATATAGATCTGTCTTTATGCTTTAAAAACAAAGGAAAAAGAATGAATATTGTAATTATTTACAGAATAATTATTGTTTTAGAATTCTGTATAAAAATAACTTTAAAGAAATTTTCAAGAACTTTTTATCATATTATATTATAAAATTATTTAGCTAGGTACTTTCGGTAGGTCAGTTTTTTAACTGTAAATTAATAAGTGCACAAAATATATTTAGAAATAGTGATATTTTGCTAATTAATTTGAGTAATTAAAAATAAAATTAAGTAAGTGATTAAGAAAGAATTAAAATAAAAACAAAGTAATTAGGTTAAAGTATTTTTATATGTCAAAAATAAAACAAGATATTTAACATATATTCAATTTTTTTTTTATGGATATCTTAAATCAATAAATTTATTTAGAATTTTTAATTGTTTTTATTGTAATTATTGTAATCCGAAATAATAATTTATTTACTAAACTGAAATGAAAATTTTATCAAATGTCAGTGAAATTTAGTTCAGACAAAGCTATATTTGAAAATTATTTTGAAATTTCTAACATGTTTGCTTCGTAATAATTTATCTACAAAATGTACTGTCTTTAACGTAAATTAACTTACAAATTATAAAACTATATATATAACTTATATAATTTTAGTTAAGAAAATACATTTTAATGTAATAAATGTTTTTCCATTTTATTTAATTAACACCTTTCTTTCACAGATATATTTTTTTATTAAGACATTAGAAGGTGACGTTAGCAGTAGATAATGGAACCCGACTGAGATTTCAACTCGAATCATTTTTGTTTCTACTAAAATTGAAGTCATCAGCTAACCAGTTGTCTTGTTAAGGAGCCATTTTTTCCGTTTTATTTATTATTATTTTTTTTTCATTCTTGCCATGCTTTCCTTCATTCCCAGCAAGCATCACGATTATTTTTCTTGAAGAACATGAGTTCGGTATTAAATGTTTTCGCTCCAACTTACAATCTTGAGAGTCCGGTATCGATTTCTTTAGGGTTTGATTGCCACAGACTCAACTGGTCAGCATTGGTATTCCATAAAAGTCTATGGAGTATAATATAAGCCTATGTTTAAGGTTGATTTACTATAAGACCAGAAACGACTTGCAATCGAGTTGTCAAGAAAATTTAGTGTATACGATGATGTTCAGAAATTCAAATAAATGATTTAAGTTAGAAATGTTGTTTTGCTCTATATTTTATGAAATTAATGATTAATGAAAATATGAATTAATTCCTTAGCAATAAACTTTAATTATATCCATAGAGAGTACTCAAAAATGACTTTGTATGCTGTCTTATAACATATCTTCTGACTTACTGACTTATTTCTGCTGCACATTGCCAAAACAAGCAATGGACTTTTTAAAAATAACTGCAACTTATTGTTTATTTAGCAAAGGAACTCACACTTTCACTAATAACAGATGGGCTTTCTGAAGAATTGTCACTGTGGAGAATACAGTCGAAGGCGACATGACGTTTTCTGATGTCTCTTGTAATTAGTTGCTGATGTTTTACGTGACGTGAAAAGAAGAACATAGTTCTATACCAAAATTTGTTGTAGAAAACCTAGCGGGATGTCGTTAAAATCTCACAAGTAGACGTGCTGTGGGTCTTGAGAGGTAGAGAGTAGCTTTGATTCCGATCTCTCTGCAAAGAGTCAATGATCGATTGTTGTTAAACCTATATTTTTTCTCACTTGCTTCTCTTTAAACTTGGTAATGTTCGAAAATTTTTAGAATAATTCGATTGATATGTTTTTTATAGGTTGAATATATCGAAACTTAATATC
The DNA here is from genome assembly GCF_000671375.1 of Centruroides sculpturatus. Taxonomy (NCBI): domain Eukaryota; kingdom Metazoa; phylum Arthropoda; class Arachnida; order Scorpiones; family Buthidae; genus Centruroides; species Centruroides sculpturatus. The sequence continues at coordinate 384,705 of NW_019385116.1, read as the reverse complement.
TTCTTTTATCCAAAAATTTCATTGTAATGCATTGATCAAGTTATTATAATAAAAGAAGTTTATCAATTTATAGTAAAATACAGTAAATTATTCGTAAATTAATATTAAAAATATATTATAATCAATTTTTCATTCTGTGTACTGTACTGTACATTTTTAATGAAAAATAATATTCTTAATTGCCATATTATTTTTTTAAATAAAGAATGTACAGTAGATGTAATATTGCAAGTACAAAAATTTTCACTAGACTATATACTTAAAAATCGAAATTTTTAAAATTTTTATATATCATCGATTCTAAACTTCAGTAATCATTATCAAATCACAGATTTATTGTTAAGTGTTTAAAGTACAGTATGTACTTAAATAGTTTAGCATTGATGCAAATTCTTACTTTTCTAATAGATAAATACAGGATAATCTCGATATAGCACCCTTCAGTGCCGTCGAGAGGGGGAAGCTGGGGATTTTTTCTGGGTCCGGAGAAAACTTGGAAACCCGTAGTGATTCTTACCCCTATAAGATTAACGTTATTTTTACTGAAATAAAATAAAATCTGGGCGTTCTTTCTATTAATAAAGAAACTTTTTACTTATTTCATTTATTCAAAAAACAAAAGGCGAAAGGATCCTGCTTAGAATGCAAAATGGACTCCATACAAGCTCTCGACGGTCCTTTTACTCTCTCATCCAACCCCAACGAATACTTATGAACAGATCTTCCCATAAATATTAAATTGACAACTTATCTGTTTTTGCGAATTTCTAATGTACCATTTTGTTTCGTAAGCGACAGTGTTATCACTAAACTTGAGAAGTTGAGGTGCAAATTTTTAAACAAAAGCCTAAAAATTCGATGGATTTTCGCCAAAAAAGTATTCCTAAACATGTATAAAAGTAAAACTACCATTTTATTGCGCATAAAAGTATACATAGAACATGTAAAACTCGAATAAATGATAGAAAATTCGAATTAATCACCTTTGGAATCTGGTCCATCAGTTTCACAGTTTACAAACAGAAAAGAATTGTACTTGCAAACACAGTCGTTCTAAATTCTCCAGCCGCAGACTGCGCAGGGTAAAGTAAGTCTTTGAACTACGAAAACGATCTCTCAACAATCAACAGATGTGAGAGAAACATATTTGGTTTTTATTAAAAACTCCAGTTTTTGTGACTGACTCAGGAATTCTAAATATTCGAATTTTTTCTTAAGGAGTATTACAGTTTCTCTAAAGCAAATCCATCCAACTGTTTTTGGCGTGTTTAAAAATTTTCCACTGTTTCTCAGTAGACAGATCGTTTTCAATAAGCTTAGAAACTGAGCTGCATAAGGACATGTATGAATGAACAGAGTAGAGTTCCTTTAACAGCTTCTTGTTTCTACAGACTTTACAGTTTCATCGTGGCTGTGAAGACTTTTTGTCCGGTTTATCAATAAATGCTTCTATGGGTGAGAAATTTTCGGAATAAAAGCAAACAACTTGAATCCAGATGCTCCATGTGATTACTGTAGAATTTTTTGGATAAACCAGGTTACTACAGGAATTTTTGGGCAATCCAGTTATCTCTTTATACAGATTAACTTTCGCAGGATATTTAACCAAAGCTTTCGCTTCCAAATGAAATCGTTAGCCCACGAAAATCCTGCTCTAATTGCTTGCATATCCTGTTAAAGCAATGGGCAAGGCAGGTGACATGCTTCAGATTTGGATAAATAAACTTTGTATTTGGGCATTTTCTTAGCATGTATATTGCCTGATATGTTACATTAAAAGCCTGCATAACAGTTGTAAAATTTGTCTTTTCTAATTCACAAGCTTTTAACAGCATGAATTATACTGGCTCTTCTCTTAACGAACCGACGAGAATGTTCAGCACGTACCACACCTTTTTAGCACATTCGTTTAACCAAAATAAAAAAACTAAGTTGGTTCCTGTGTTTTTTGAAAGTTGCTTCATATACAGGCTGCACGTAGTTTTGTAGCTTTTCTTTAGCGTGCTTTGGTCAGAGATTGAGTGCTTGGTATACTTTTCTAGAAAGTTTTTGAATGCTGGATGATAACTAATAACACTATACCTTGTTAAGAATAATTCCTGACTATATTAAAGCTGTAACCAGTTCACACAAAAATTCATTCTTCCCGCTTGTATTGTCCTTTGCAGAATTTAATGATGTCAAAATAAAACTCTCTCTCTTCTTTTCATTCTTCTTTCATTCCCTGTTAGAAATATGTTTTGCATATTTGACGTGCTGCTTAACCCGTAAAGAGAGATGCTTTTCATTCTCATTTTTGGTATATTACACAGTTCACATATCAAAATATTATCGTTGGTCGTAATTCCTTCGTCTTTAAAATTATTTACTAACTCCAGTTTTGGCTTTGATGTAGTCTACATGGCATTTTTTAAATCAGTATCCTAGCCTGTCGTGTCACATTCCAACAAGAATTGTTCTTACTATTTACATCAGAGGAAGGTATTTAAATATAAAAATACACCGAACTCCCGATTTTCCGTGCTAATTAGTGCAGGAAACTGAAAAAATGCGGATAATCCAAAATACCCCTATAACTATAAAAAAAACTATTCGGAAATTTTAAATAAACTACAGTATATATATAGCTCAACTCCGTTATAACGCGATGCAAGTGTGAGTTTTAAGTTATATAAGCTGAAATATATATTTAGTTAATAAACATAACGTGTAAATTTCTTCTATCTACAAATTTTAATTTTACATTTCTATGTATAGTTCTTACATTTTTCTAAATTACTGTATTTTAATTTTAGGACCAACAGGACATTTTTTCAAAGCTGCTGTTCATATCATACAAGTGTGATTTTTTTATGTGTATTCTATCGAAAAGCTTGATATTTTGTCATTTTACAGTTATTATATTTTGACGATGCACGGATAATCCGTTTACGGATAATTGGGAGTTGGGTGTATAAAAGTTATTAATTACAAATTTAATTTCAGATTTATAAATAGAAATAAAAAAATACACAAAATATTTAATACAAAGGGAAGAGCAAAAGGAGGAAAGGAAACCTATACCCCTCCAAACGATTGTAAGCCTAATAAAGAATCATCCTGTGATGTTTTAAAACAGTCCCCGCGCAAGTAATGATAAAAAGAAGCATCTTACCTTTCCAACTTTATTTATCACTGAACACGTGAATTTCAAACTCGAACTCAAATTTATATCTAGATCTCACTTACATATAATTACTACATACAAGGTTTTTCAGTTTAACGCCAATTTCTATTTAGTGCCAATTTAAGAAAGGAAGAAATGGTAGCTCTAAATTGAAATTTGACTGTAGTTTTGTTTTATTGATATTTTTAAACATTTCAGAAAAAAGCTGTTATATGATGTATCTTATTTCTCGAGAAGAATCGTCCTTAAATGACGTCACGTATTTTTGGTGAATTTTAATCCTTTTTCAAATCCCCCCTTTAAAATGTCACATCAGTCTCATCCCTCCATTTTTTAAAAAAAGTACAACAATCGGAAATGAAATTCAATTTAAGAAGTTTTATTTACAGTGTAAATATCAAGTAGCTTACCCCAAAATTTTTTCACTTCCATTCACTAATTAAATGTTCTTTTATTGAAACTATACTATGAGATGTTCCTTCGGTTTCTATAAGAACACTTTTGGGAAGATTCTCTATGTCAATAAATTCTTCGTCAATCCATTCATCTTCTGCAGAATCATGTACATTACGATCTTCACCAACCCTCTGCTTTTTCCTGAAACAGTAACGAATCCAAAAATAATGAAATAAGGTATTGTACAATATGTCATGCTGATTAATTTTCTCCTGTATTATACAGCTTTCGCGTTTTTATTCCCTTGCAAATGTCCATAGTTAGGGGAGTTTTGCAATATCAATGCTACGAGTTATATAATAAAAGACAATGCATGTGCAATTTTATTATACAAGATGCATCATAACCCAAATTATATATTTAGTAAGCAGTGACGTCACGCTGATCTAAACCCCTGCACTAGAAACCCTCCCTCTTCCTTGTCGCAAAACGTCACATTTCTTAAAAACCTCTCCTCCTCCTTGTGACGTGACCACGAAACTATAAATATCGTAAAATTGTAAAAAAAAAATATTTAAATTATGATGAATATTTATTACTTTAAATTACAAGCACATACAGTACAAACTTATATTGAAGCAAATGAAGATATACAGTGAAAACTGCTTAACCACCTTCATTCGACGGGCACCTGTCAAAACTGGCAAAAATTTCTGGCACCGAATAGTTTATCCATAGAGTCTTCGTATAAGTTACCTGTATTAAACGACCACTTGTGTAAAGCGACCGCGGGCATCGATTTTTGGTCCGAAACAACATACAAAAACTGTAATAAGCGACCACTTCCGCGAATATATCTAGTCTAAACTATTGTTCAACAACGTTTCCACCCTCCTAATATAATGAATTAGTCTAAAACTCTCGTTCGAACCCACCGTTGAAATTAGGTGCAGATGTTAATGAATTAGTCTAGCAACAAAGGAAATTCATTTCAGTTTGTTCGAAATTGTCCGAAAAACGAAAGAAATGCAAAGTGCTGTCGTTAGAAGATCGTGTTAAAGTTATCACAACAGCAATTAGCGGCGAAGTTTAACTGTGGGAAAACGAAATTTATTTTACCGTAGACCTACAGTATTTTCGGGGTATAAAATATTGTACATGATACAATTAATCGGCTGATCTCATCGTTTGANTTATTCTTAAATTTCGAGACTTTGACTTTCTAGTAATCTATACTTTAAATTAAATATGTAACTGTATCATAACTGGTTATATATCGATGGTATTTATGATGCACAGTGAAAATAACATTTAAAATATCGATTTTTGAAAAATTGCTTTTCTAAATAAAATGTTTTAAAAAATTTATTGTGGTGATCTGAACAGTATAAACAATGATATATTCTAAATTGATTAAAGGTCTACCAAGGAATTTAAGTCTAAATCCTGTTTAAAACTTCACAATTTACCACAGTCTATATAGATCAAGGCTTGGCTTTCCATTTCTCATTCATGTTGCTCAACCCACTTGAGCAACATGAATTTCCTGTGTTCAAAACATTTTGAACACAACCCTATTTTGCCCTAACTGTGGGCAAAATAGGGTAACATGATTTATAGAGGAATTAAATGGAAAAGTAGAAAGAACATTTAACCATTATATTATTACAGATTACTTAGATTAATGCAATTTTTGAAGCTTTATATAGCAATTCGTCGTATTTATTGCGTGTTTTTAAACTTATATACAGAAAATTTTGTAGTAATAATTCATAATTTAATTATTTAAATTAGATTACTATAACTGTGGGCAAAACCACTTTTCGTTTCTCATAATGGTTGACTCCATTGAGGGTCAGCCTCAATAGTAATATCAACATACATTCAGTGTACAATATGCCAGTATACAATATGCTTCTCGTTAATTAATCAATCTAGTATTCATTTGTCCTATACAAGGTTTTAATTTTAGGCCCTTAATTTTTGAGATAATAATAATAATAAAACAAATAAGTTAAAACAATTGTTTATAAATATTTTTGTGTACACAAGAAATACAGAAGATCATTCACGTGTATCTAACGAAAATATTATTACAGTACATTTGACAATTCTTTTTGTTAATTTCACTTCGAGGGCCTCTTCGTCCCGGCACCTATGCCTAAGTACAGTACCTGCATAGTTACGGCACTGAATCAATCAATCAAAATTGATTCGAAATATTCTGAAATGCACGATATTCAAAGATATTTATAAGCAATGCACTCGGTACTGTAGACAATATAGATTTTTTTTAAGTTTTTTAATTATAGATAACTACTTTTTCCTATGTAGCTATTGAATAGTATGTAATCTCGTTTTGTATTGTGTTTCTTGATTTAAACTCGACATTTGAAGAAAAAAATATTGATAAATGAGATTTTTCTTACTCTTTTCTTCAAATTTCAATAGTATAACAGCAACATGACATAATAATTTATTCATTCAGATAAAAGTTTAAACACGTATTCAAATAGGGTAACATGATTTATAGAGGAATTAAATGGAAAAGTAGAAAGAACATTTAACCATTATATTATTACAGATTACTTAGATTAATGCAATTTTTGAAGCTTTATATAGCAATTCGTCGTATTTATTGCGTGTTTTTAAACTTATATACAGAAAATTTTGTAGTAATAATTCATAATTTAATTATTTAAATTAGATTACTATAATTTGAAGAAATGCAAATGGAAAGAATAATTTTTAAATGTAATTATTCTTATATGATTACAGTTTGTTTTAAATAAGCTTCGTGTTTTGGAGGATTTTTGAAACGAATGCTCTCTCATTAAATGGAATTAGTTAAATCAGTAGAGCAATCTTCTATTTTCCAAACCAACTTACATCTTAAATAATTTTTTAATAATTTAAAACTTTTAAATTAATATTATATAAAGTTTTATTGAATAAAATTTTATTTTATGTGAATATTTTTTAATGATAATTTTTAGTTTAAAAATTATAAAATTATTTAAATTTATCTACCGAAAATATAATCATATTAATTATAATAATTAAATATTATTTGCGTAAAATAACATAAATGCAATTAACTCTTTCAGTGACGAGTTTCATAATAATATTTTGAAATTTAAGTCGTAGTTACTACTACTGCTACTGGGGGAACTTTCGCGATATTCATTACCCAATTCACTAGAATTTATTTCGTGTTATAGCCTAAATTTAGCATTAAATTTCAAAATAAAATTTAATTTGTTTATATGTTAAATATATATATTTAATTGAATAGTATAAAAGAAAGGAAGATAAAATAAAACTTTGAAACGTTTGTAAATATAATACAATAAAACGCTTTAGATGAAATTACATTTTTATTTAGTTTAGTTAATAATACTTATTTGTTTAGTAATATAAACTTTTCAAAAAGTTAATGAAACGTTTACATTTCTTTAAATAAATTTGTTTTTGTATTTTTATAGGAAAAAAACAAATTATTTGGAGTGTACTTAAAAAGCAATTCATGCTTTTAACAAAAGATGTATGGTTATTACTTTATTTCATTTCATTTTTCTAATCTTTGACAATTCTTTCAGGTCCAAGATATTTAATGTAACATATAATAAAATGGATAACATTTTTCTTTGATTATGAATCCCTTCAGAGCTGCAATCTATTATAATAGATATAAAAACAACCATTTTATAGCTATAAAATGAAAATAGATACTTTTTTATATATATGATTACAATAATAAATATCTTCAATTTATGTTGCTAGAGCACTTTTAATAATAAAAAATATAAAAAAATCTCAACCAAATCCAGAACAAAGTTTCTACATTAAATCAAACTTCAGAAATAAAACGATACCGAATTCAGTTATTTATTAATATCAACGTATTACCCGTAGGGTTGGTTACTTTAAATTCAATTCTTTGAATATGATTTGGAATCGTTCAATAAATTGAATAGATACTTTTTATCCTTTTCTTTTCTTTGAAATTCTGCCAAAATTTAGAAAATAATATAATCTAAAAATATAACTAAAAAAAAATTATTAAGTGAATTTTCGATAAATTGATAAATTGACGTTCGATATAATGTCATTCCCTTTACTGCATTTTTAATCTTATAAAAGATGTAAGTGAAATGCCAACAGGATATCTAACAGTTAATGGAATTTTTTAGATGTTATCTAAACAGAAAATCATGAATATGCAAGAGAATCCGAGTTCGATTTCCACTCGATTTCGTTATTCGTTCCGTATCAATTTCATTTCATTGACATTAACAAAGTCAAATTATCTGATTATTCTTAAATTTCGAGACTTTGACTTTCTAGTAATCTATACTTTAAATTAAATATGTAACTGTATCATAACTGGTTATATATCGATGGTATTTATGATGCACAGTATGTAAGCCGTTAGCTTCTCACCTCACAGCTTACGTTTGAAATCATATAGTTCCGTTTAAAATAAAACTGTAAAATTTATATAAAATTTAATTAAATTCCACAATTTTTTGTTAAATTATGGTAAATTGTATAAAAATACTTTATTATCGTGTTGCGGTTTTAAAATTATCACGTGTTTCAGTAAATGTTTTCTCTGATTAAGAGATGCGAAGAGAAAATTTTATATAAGAGATAATGTAATTTCATAATTTTTGAGATAATGTATACTTAAATTTTCGGTAAAGAAAATAAACATGTTTACTTAATTTAACAATGTCATTTATTTCCTTGTTTTCTTTTTATGATGGTTTACGTGACATACTTACGAGATTTGTACCATACGCATTATTGAAGAAAACAGTTTGAAACGTTGTTGTAATATAAAATAGTTTGTCTGTGTATTCATCCGTCTATAGTTTAATCAACTTAAGGTCAATAAGACTAAATGAAAGTGAAGTTTTTCTTCGTATTTTAAATGAATCCTGGATCAAAGTGTCTGTATTAATTTTGCACAAATAATAAACAAAAATTATCATTTGTATTGTAATTTTAAATTTAATACGATCTATTAATTGTGTAATTAAGATTTCGTGCGAATATTTATAATCATTTTACTGAGCGAGGGAAAAGAAATTGCATCTGTTAGCTTTCTAACACATATTCAATATAGATCTGTCTTTATGCTTTAAAAACAAAGGAAAAAGAATGAATATTGTAATTATTTACAGAATAATTATTGTTTTAGAATTCTGTATAAAAATAACTTTAAAGAAATTTTCAAGAACTTTTTATCATATTATATTATAAAATTATTTAGCTAGGTACTTTCGGTAGGTCAGTTTTTTAACTGTAAATTAATAAGTGCACAAAATATATTTAGAAATAGTGATATTTTGCTAATTAATTTGAGTAATTAAAAATAAAATTAAGTAAGTGATTAAGAAAGAATTAAAATAAAAACAAAGTAATTAGGTTAAAGTATTTTTATATGTCAAAAATAAAACAAGATATTTAACATATATTCAATTTTTTTTTTATGGATATCTTAAATCAATAAATTTATTTAGAATTTTTAATTGTTTTTATTGTAATTATTGTAATCCGAAATAATAATTTATTTACTAAACTGAAATGAAAATTTTATCAAATGTCAGTGAAATTTAGTTCAGACAAAGCTATATTTGAAAATTATTTTGAAATTTCTAACATGTTTGCTTCGTAATAATTTATCTACAAAATGTACTGTCTTTAACGTAAATTAACTTACAAATTATAAAACTATATATATAACTTATATAATTTTAGTTAAGAAAATACATTTTAATGTAATAAATGTTTTTCCATTTTATTTAATTAACACCTTTCTTTCACAGATATATTTTTTTATTAAGACATTAGAAGGTGACGTTAGCAGTAGATAATGGAACCCGACTGAGATTTCAACTCGAATCATTTTTGTTTCTACTAAAATTGAAGTCATCAGCTAACCAGTTGTCTTGTTAAGGAGCCATTTTTTCCGTTTTATTTATTATTATTTTTTTTTCATTCTTGCCATGCTTTCCTTCATTCCCAGCAAGCATCACGATTATTTTTCTTGAAGAACATGAGTTCGGTATTAAATGTTTTCGCTCCAACTTACAATCTTGAGAGTCCGGTATCGATTTCTTTAGGGTTTGATTGCCACAGACTCAACTGGTCAGCATTGGTATTCCATAAAAGTCTATGGAGTATAATATAAGCCTATGTTTAAGGTTGATTTACTATAAGACCAGAAACGACTTGCAATCGAGTTGTCAAGAAAATTTAGTGTATACGATGATGTTCAGAAATTCAAATAAATGATTTAAGTTAGAAATGTTGTTTTGCTCTATATTTTATGAAATTAATGATTAATGAAAATATGAATTAATTCCTTAGCAATAAACTTTAATTATATCCATAGAGAGTACTCAAAAATGACTTTGTATGCTGTCTTATAACATATCTTCTGACTTACTGACTTATTTCTGCTGCACATTGCCAAAACAAGCAATGGACTTTTTAAAAATAACTGCAACTTATTGTTTATTTAGCAAAGGAACTCACACTTTCACTAATAACAGATGGGCTTTCTGAAGAATTGTCACTGTGGAGAATACAGTCGAAGGCGACATGACGTTTTCTGATGTCTCTTGTAATTAGTTGCTGATGTTTTACGTGACGTGAAAAGAAGAACATAGTTCTATACCAAAATTTGTTGTAGAAAACCTAGCGGGATGTCGTTAAAATCTCACAAGTAGACGTGCTGTGGGTCTTGAGAGGTAGAGAGTAGCTTTGATTCCGATCTCTCTGCAAAGAGTCAATGATCGATTGTTGTTAAACCTATATTTTTTCTCACTTGCTTCTCTTTAAACTTGGTAATGTTCGAAAATTTTTAGAATAATTCGATTGATATGTTTTTTATAGGTTGAATATATCGAAACTTAATATCTTCTTTTATCCAAAAATTTCATTGTAATGCATTGATCAAGTTATTATAATAAAAGAAGTTTATCAATTTATAGTAAAATACAGTAAATTATTCGTAAATTAATATTAAAAATATATTATAATCAATTTTTCATTCTGTGTACTGTACTGTACATTTTTAATGAAAAATAATATTCTTAATTGCCATATTATTTTTTTAAATAAAGAATGTACAGTAGATGTAATATTGCAAGTACAAAAATTTTCACTAGACTATATACTTAAAAATCGAAATTTTTAAAATTTTTATATATCATCGATTCTAAACTTCAGTAATCATTATCAAATCACAGATTTATTGTTAAGTGTTTAAAGTACAGTATGTACTTAAATAGTTTAGCATTGATGCAAATTCTTACTTTTCTAATAGATAAATACAGGATAATCTCGATATAGCACCCTTCAGTGCCGTCGAGAGGGGGAAGCTGGGGATTTTTTCTGGGTCCGGAGAAAACTTGGAAACCCGTAGTGATTCTTACCCCTATAAGATTAACGTTATTTTTACTGAAATAAAATAAAATCTGGGCGTTCTTTCTATTAATAAAGAAACTTTTTACTTATTTCATTTATTCAAAAAACAAAAGGCGAAAGGATCCTGCTTAGAATGCAAAATGGACTCCATACAAGCTCTCGACGGTCCTTTTACTCTCTCATCCAACCCCAACGAATACTTATGAACAGATCTTCCCATAAATATTAAATTGACAACTTATCTGTTTTTGCGAATTTCTAATGTACCATTTTGTTTCGTAAGCGACAGTGTTATCACTAAACTTGAGAAGTTGAGGTGCAAATTTTTAAACAAAAGCCTAAAAATTCGATGGATTTTCGCCAAAAAAGTATTCCTAAACATGTATAAAAGTAAAACTACCATTTTATTGCGCATAAAAGTATACATAGAACATGTAAAACTCGAATAAATGATAGAAAATTCGAATTAATCACCTTTGGAATCTGGTCCATCAGTTTCACAGTTTACAAACAGAAAAGAATTGTACTTGCAAACACAGTCGTTCTAAATTCTCCAGCCGCAGACTGCGCAGGGTAAAGTAAGTCTTTGAACTACGAAAACGATCTCTCAACAATCAACAGATGTGAGAGAAACATATTTGGTTTTTATTAAAAACTCCAGTTTTTGTGACTGACTCAGGAATTCTAAATATTCGAATTTTTTCTTAAGGAGTATTACAGTTTCTCTAAAGCAAATCCATCCAACTGTTTTTGGCGTGTTTAAAAATTTTCCACTGTTTCTCAGTAGACAGATCGTTTTCAATAAGCTTAGAAACTGAGCTGCATAAGGACATGTATGAATGAACAGAGTAGAGTTCCTTTAACAGCTTCTTGTTTCTACAGACTTTACAGTTTCATCGTGGCTGTGAAGACTTTTTGTCCGGTTTATCAATAAATGCTTCTATGGGTGAGAAATTTTCGGAATAAAAGCAAACAACTTGAATCCAGATGCTCCATGTGATTACTGTAGAATTTTTTGGATAAACCAGGTTACTACAGGAATTTTTGGGCAATCCAGTTATCTCTTTATACAGATTAACTTTCGCAGGATATTTAACCAAAGCTTTCGCTTCCAAATGAAATCGTTAGCCCACGAAAATCCTGCTCTAATTGCTTGCATATCCTGTTAAAGCAATGGGCAAGGCAGGTGACATGCTTCAGATTTGGATAAATAAACTTTGTATTTGGGCATTTTCTTAGCATGTATATTGCCTGATATGTTACATTAAAAGCCTGCATAACAGTTGTAAAATTTGTCTTTTCTAATTCACAAGCTTTTAACAGCATGAATTATACTGGCTCTTCTCTTAACGAACCGACGAGAATGTTCAGCACGTACCACACCTTTTTAGCACATTCGTTTAACCAAAATAAAAAAACTAAGTTGGTTCCTGTGTTTTTTGAAAGTTGCTTCATATACAGGCTGCACGTAGTTTTGTAGCTTTTCTTTAGCGTGCTTTGGTCAGAGATTGAGTGCTTGGTATACTTTTCTAGAAAGTTTTTGAATGCTGGATGATAACTAATAACACTATACCTTGTTAAGAATAATTCCTGACTATATTAAAGCTGTAACCAGTTCACACAAAAATTCATTCTTCCCGCTTGTATTGTCCTTTGCAGAATTTAATGATGTCAAAATAAAACTCTCTCTCTTCTTTTCATTCTTCTTTCATTCCCTGTTAGAAATATGTTTTGCATATTTGACGTGCTGCTTAACCCGTAAAGAGAGATGCTTTTCATTCTCATTTTTGGTATATTACACAGTTCACATATCAAAATATTATCGTTGGTCGTAATTCCTTCGTCTTTAAAATTATTTACTAACTCCAGTTTTGGCTTTGATGTAGTCTACATGGCATTTTTTAAATCAGTATCCTAGCCTGTCGTGTCACATTCCAACAAGAATTGTTCTTACTATTTACATCAGAGGAAGGTATTTAAATATAAAAATACACCGAACTCCCGATTTTCCGTGCTAATTAGTGCAGGAAACTGAAAAAATGCGGATAATCCAAAATACCCCTATAACTATAAAAAAAACTATTCGGAAATTTTAAATAAACTACAGTATATATATAGCTCAACTCCGTTATAACGCGATGCAAGTGTGAGTTTTAAGTTATATAAGCTGAAATATATATTTAGTTAATAAACATAACGTGTAAATTTCTTCTATCTACAAATTTTAATTTTACATTTCTATGTATAGTTCTTACATTTTTCTAAATTACTGTATTTTAATTTTAGGACCAACAGGACATTTTTTCAAAGCTGCTGTTCATATCATACAAGTGTGATTTTTTTATGTGTATTCTATCGAAAAGCTTGATATTTTGTCATTTTACAGTTATTATATTTTGACGATGCACGGATAATCCGTTTACGGATAATTGGGAGTTGGGTGTATAAAAGTTATTAATTACAAATTTAATTTCAGATTTATAAATAGAAATAAAAAAATACACAAAATATTTAATACAAAGGGAAGAGCAAAAGGAGGAAAGGAAACCTATACCCCTCCAAACGATTGTAAGCCTAATAAAGAATCATCCTGTGATGTTTTAAAACAGTCCCCGCGCAAGTAATGATAAAAAGAAGCATCTTACCTTTCCAACTTTATTTATCACTGAACACGTGAATTTCAAACTCGAACTCAAATTTATATCTAGATCTCACTTACATATAATTACTACATACAAGGTTTTTCAGTTTAACGCCAATTTCTATTTAGTGCCAATTTAAGAAAGGAAGAAATGGTAGCTCTAAATTGAAATTTGACTGTAGTTTTGTTTTATTGATATTTTTAAACATTTCAGAAAAAAGCTGTTATATGATGTATCTTATTTCTCGAGAAGAATCGTCCTTAAATGACGTCACGTATTTTTGGTGAATTTTAATCCTTTTTCAAATCCCCCCTTTAAAATGTCACATCAGTCTCATCCCTCCATTTTTTAAAAAAAGTACAACAATCGGAAATGAAATTCAATTTAAGAAGTTTTATTTACAGTGTAAATATCAAGTAGCTTACCCCAAAATTTTTTCACTTCCATTCACTAATTAAATGTTCTTTTATTGAAACTATACTATGAGATGTTCCTTCGGTTTCTATAAGAACACTTTTGGGAAGATTCTCTATGTCAATAAATTCTTCGTCAATCCATTCATCTTCTGCAGAATCATGTACATTACGATCTTCACCAACCCTCTGCTTTTTCCTGAAACAGTAACGAATCCAAAAATAATGAAATAAGGTATTGTACAATATGTCATGCTGATTAATTTTCTCCTGTATTATACAGCTTTCGCGTTTTTATTCCCTTGCAAATGTCCATAGTTAGGGGAGTTTTGCAATATCAATGCTACGAGTTATATAATAAAAGACAATGCATGTGCAATTTTATTATACAAGATGCATCATAACCCAAATTATATATTTAGTAAGCAGTGACGTCACGCTGATCTAAACCCCTGCACTAGAAACCCTCCCTCTTCCTTGTCGCAAAACGTCACATTTCTTAAAAACCTCTCCTCCTCCTTGTGACGTGACCACGAAACTATAAATATCGTAAAATTGTAAAAAAAAAATATTTAAATTATGATGAATATTTATTACTTTAAATTACAAGCACATACAGTACAAACTTATATTGAAGCAAATGAAGATATACAGTGAAAACTGCTTAACCACCTTCATTCGACGGGCACCTGTCAAAACTGGCAAAAATTTCTGGCACCGAATAGTTTATCCATAGAGTCTTCGTATAAGTTACCTGTATTAAACGACCACTTGTGTAAAGCGACCGCGGGCATCGATTTTTGGTCCGAAACAACATACAAAAACTGTAATAAGCGACCACTTCCGCGAATATATCTAGTCTAAACTATTGTTCAACAACGTTTCCACCCTCCTAATATAATGAATTAGTCTAAAACTCTCGTTCGAACCCACCGTTGAAATTAGGTGCAGATGTTAATGAATTAGTCTAGCAACAAAGGAAATTCATTTCAGTTTGTTCGAAATTGTCCGAAAAACGAAAGAAATGCAAAGTGCTGTCGTTAGAAGATCGTGTTAAAGTTATCACAACAGCAATTAGCGGCGAAGTTTAACTGTGGGAAAACGAAATTTATTTTACCGTAGACCTACAGTATTTTCGGGGTATAAAATATTGTACATGATACAATTAATCGGCTGATCTCATCGTTTGATAAAATTTTTATTTATTTATTTATTTTGAAGCTCATATACAGTACATGTGCGATAAATAGTTTATGTATCAACCTACCTTATTTCCACGATATTTTTAGAAAAATAATATCCGAGTAATTTTCGCACGCAAAATATTCAAAAAAACAATAAACGCATTAATACAAAAATCAGTTTTACAGGCAATCTTCCTTTTTCGATTTTGCGATGACAATCGCGGAACATAATGAAATCGTATAATGAGGAAAAATAATAAAATCGTTTTATTATTAATTAATTATTTTTCTTATTGTACTTAAGAAAATATTAAATATTAAAAATACAGTATTTTTAAAGTTAAAATAAGATTAAACTAACGAATACCAAAACCAAAGTGATGTAGAGATACAACGCGCTTATATATCGATGATGTAATACACGTAACTGAGGAGCGAATGAAAACAACTGAGTCGAATTAATTAAGTCGGAAAAAAGAAAATGTGCAACATAATCAAGAAAATGCGACTATTGTATTAATCTTTAAAATATTGGTATTAAATCTGTCTTATAAAATCACGACGACTCCCGTAAATCGAGTTATCCGATAAGAATAAAATGCAATACCAATATAGCTCTATCGTTGAAAAAATTCGCTTATTTTTGCTCACCTCGAGTTCTGCTTAGTAGAAATGGCTAAAAAGTGCGCAAAATACGTACGGAAATAAGGTATTACAGCACCACCTGTATTGGACGACCACCTGTTTAAAAGACCACTTTTTGAAGGAACCGTGAGTGGTCGCCATAGACAGGTTTTACTGTATTCATATCAATTAAAACGTAAAAATTACCAACAGAGGATCAAAGTATCTAATGCAAAGAAATCAAATGACAGCATTAATTTTTGAAATTTAAAAAACTGATAAAAACTACAACGTGTCCGATATGGGATCTGCCGGTCTACTATTTTTCTTTTTCGTTTTTGTCACAAAATCATTGGCTAGAAAAGAATTTCATTCATTGTATACTATAAAGTATACAACGCCTCTAAACGTTGCTGTAGGTTGGATGTCCTTTTTCTACTGTCTCAAAAATATGAAATTCTTTTGTCATCGTTTGAAATTTATCATCTGGTTTTCCATAAAATTTTTGAAGAATCTTTTCGATTTCTAACTCCAATTGTTTTTTAAGAAACAGTTCTTTATTTTGAAGTTTAGAAGGTTTTCCATTTCTTCTAGATACTGATTACCACTGCCAAATCCTTCAAAAAGCCTGCTAAGAATTTTTAGCTATTTTATGCATTGCTGCTTTCAACATTAATCGAAAAAAGCTCATTTGAATCTTATGCAGCAATTCAGGATTAAAGAGAGATTTCATAAGAGACACAAATATGCTAACTTTCCTTTTAAGTATTTTTTAAATTGTAATTAAAAACTCATTACTTAATTTATTGTTTATATTAACTGTTTTTTAAGTAAGAAGTTTAAAGTATCTTAGTTTCGTTAATAATATCGAATCTGTTCTTAGAATTTCTATTGTAATTCTTACGAGTTCTGATGCTGCATATAACGTCAAATATGCCATAATATTTCGGTTCTTTTCAAGTATTCTTTATTTCACATTGCATCTGAATTAAATTTAATCAGTACAACTAACATTTGCTAACAGTGCAACCATCCTAAAAGTCAAATCTATAGCTAGACATTTCAATAAAAATAGCCAAATCATGTTATTTCCATTATAATTATTTTTAAAAATTATTATAATTAAAATGATTTCTTTAGCTAGATAACGCCATAAAAATAGATAGGTTATTATAATTTTGTTAATTCATAAAGCTGGACTGTTTATAAATCCACCACATCTAGCTAAAAATTAACTAAATTGATAAATCTGTCGCGCTGCATATGCAACAATTTAAAGACGCCAAATAGTGTTACCGCTGGCTCGATGAATAGTATGGCCACTGTGATAATAGCTGTGTTTGTAAGTTATTTAATAATTTTTTTAAATTAAATTTTTCAAGAAATATCGTGATTCTCAGAAAATGATAAATTAAAATAATAACGTTTTTTTCTATAAGAAACATTACTGTTATAATGGTGCCAATAATATCTGTATTTTCTTGTGTATTTCGTTATATTTTCTCTATAGAATAAATTCATTCATTCTACAAAATCTATAAATTTATAAATAAATAATTATGAGATTGTATCTTATTTGACAAGTTATATTAGCAAAGCTATATCATTACTAATGACTGCATTTTGGTTTACTTAAATACAAGTTGCCTAGTATTAACAAATTGCTACGAAACCATTTAGCCAAATTTGACTCGCTACTAATTTATATTGCCCGTATTTCAATAAATTGTTGTTGAACGATCAGACGGTTTTCGCATGCCTTATCATGATCTACATCAATTAGTAAATCTACACAACAACTTACAAAGTTACATAGGATATCTCTTCCTCCACGTGTGAGAGAATCATACCATTCAACAATTTTTGAGTTTTCTAATGATAACTACACTGAAATTAAATATTATTAAGATAGTTATGAATAAAGATCTATACGTTTTCAGCTATACAGTAATACAGTTTTTTCAATTCCCACGCAAAGAATTTTGTTGTAAATATCATTTTCAGCTCGGAGGTTTCTTAATAAATGGCTCGTGTTGCCACTCTAAATATTCATCTTGAAAATATTTGAATAAAAATATTTATCTTTTATGAAGAAAAATTTATTGTATGTGTAGCAAACTGACCTTTACTGTGTACATACCGCCTAGCTATCCTCTTTGTATACACAATGCATTTTAGCGAAGTGTAGACTTTCTAGAGCAATATCTACTTCATAAATGTTGAGGAAAAGTATAAACTTAGATTGCATATTACTTCAACGTTTTCTAAGTCTTCAAAAATATATAATATGTGCTTTTTATCATACTAAGAATAAGTAGCTTATGTAAACTTAATCATACTTTAAAATTTTGTTTTGGTCACTTCCTTAGATCATCCAATATTACAGCAATGGATTCTTATGACATTATCGTGTGCACTTCATATATTATAAAATTTGTCCACAAAATGTGAATTTAAATTATATTATGATGCAAGAAATTTAATATTCTCGTTACTTATTATAAGAAAAAGTTTATTTATGAAAAACATCACAGTTCTTCGGCTTCTTCAGTTCTTTCTTTAGCATTTTCATCTTCATCGTCACTTTCTTCTCCTCCTCTTTTGAAGGCTATTCTTCTGCATTTTCAAATTAAAATTATTAAGTTTTAATTTTTATAAGTAGCTTAATAATTTATATTAATTTTATTTAATTTTTATTTATTTTCCTTTCATCTATAAAAAATAAATAAATAAAAGGAAATAAGTAATCAAAATTAATTTTAAATGATTAATATTAACAACGTAATTAAAAAAATATAAATGCATCATTTCTGTTATCATCTTATAATTAGAATTTGTAGATAATTACTTACTGTCAATTATAGATGTTTAAAATAATTATATTATTTGTTCATCAAAATATTTATATTAACTTATTAATAACGTGATTATCTTTAAATATTTTACAAATTAACTCGAATAAATTTTAAAAATAAAAAATATATATATAATTAAAAATTACGTGGAAGATAATTGCTAAATTATTAGTTGAAGTTTTTAGTTTTTATATTTAAAAAGTTTTAAAATATGACTTTGACAAATATTAGTGTTTTTTTAAAATTTTATATTGCATTTTATGAAATAATAAAATTTTTACGTATTTTGAGGAATTTGAATTTAAACACAGAATGGCCTAAAAATCTGTTAACCGAGATATATTTTAAGATAATTTGTTTTATTGGACGTGAATAATAACATGCATCTGTTTTTGACTGTTCTTAAAAAAGGATCTCTGTTAACTGATTTTTGGCCACCCTATATGTAAAAAACATTTTTAATACCAATAATTTTTAACGAGTCTGAGTACTTAACGATTATAGACGAATGAAATTATCAAAATTCAAAAATATAAATTCACATCAACTAATTAGTTGATATTTGACATATATGCCAAACACTAACTATTGTTAGCAATATTTTGGTGTTAGTTTTTGCTGGTATGCCAATATATATAAGAATCAAAGTTATACTGTAATGCGTTAATAGTAGTTAACTAATTATTACAATTATGTCTAGAAATCCTTCAAAAAATAATATTTTGTGTAAAAAAATTATTCAAAATATTGTGTTTTAATATATAAAAATTTTCTATTTAATTTTATTTATTCCAAAATATATATTTTATATTATGTTTATTATAATACATTTTGATTTGACAATAATGTATTTTGATGCTAATACAAGATACATTACCATAAATGCAAATACCTATTTAACATAAATGAAGATCAACATATGTATAAAATTTCAGAATTATTTTATTTTTTAATAAAAATGTTTTCGTTGTATTTTAATCCATTCGTAAAGTCGATTTTTTGCAATAAAATTATTTTTAAAGAGAATTTTATTAGAAAAAAATATCCTTAAGAAACTGGAAAAAATACCATTAGCATAAGGATCTATAATTAATGTTAAAAATAAAAATTTAATCTTTTGTTAGTTTTAATTATTTAATAATACTTTTTTTTAATTTATAGTTATGCTTAATTATTTAAATACTTTCTTTATAAGCCTATCTTATGGGGGAGGTCATTAGGGCGACCCTGTGAAAAAGCCTGTATAAAAGTATCAAACTCCAAAAAGCATTCAATAATAATTGTTCTTGAGGCCACNAAATTTATTTATAAACTTTCAAATTTGTGTTTTATTCACGTTTTGTTAATATGAATAATGCATGAAACCGTTGTTCAAATACGAACACTCTTTTTCATTGTTGTGGATGTATGTAACGTCAATGTGGGGTTATATATTGTTCTGTTTTTATATCTACATAATTATAAATTGAGAGAAAGAATAAAAAATATTTCATGGATTTTGCTCTTTTTGCAAGATCTTTAAATGTACTCCTGTGAGCAAATGAAACTCTCTAGTGATAGTTCCATTTTCTTGCTGGAACATGTACAGTACAGTACATTTAAAGATCTTGCATACTCCTAAACGTCGCATTTGCTTAAAAGAGTATGCAGTTTAGAACATGCAAGGTATCTAAAGGTGCACTTAACGGACTTAAAGGACTGCACTTAACTACTTAAAGGAGTAAGCAAGTTATTTCATTTATTTATTTATTTAATAAATTTTATTGATTTCAGCAATGGGGAAAACATAAGAATATAAAATATTAATAAAATTTATCTTAAATAAGTTATTTCACTTATTATTTCTATGTTGATACTGATGTATACATGATAGTAGCGTATATATTGCACTAGCTTATATGCTGACAGGTTTATATGCTTGCAAGTAACATACATCTTTAATCAAATGGAACTTTCAATAAAGTTTCAGAGTATATACAAAAAATATGTGCAATTTTTCGTAAATTTGACGTCATCTTTATGATTTTACATAAAGAAAATATTAAAAATGATGTCAAATTGGAGTTAAAGTATGAAATATACTAACTAAATGAGCAGATTTTAAGATTTTCTATAAAAAGTGATTCATAAAACTAGAAATGTTATTGCAGATGACAGATGTTTAACGTCAATTTTTTAGAAAATTTTCTTGAATTTTCGACATAAATCATATATCTATACTTAAAAAAGAAATATTTTTTATAATTTTGAAAAATAATATACGTAANATAGTTATGCTTAATTATTTAAATACTTTCTTTATAAGCCTATCTTATGGGGGAGGTCATTAGGGCGACCCTGTGAAAAAGCCTGTATAAAAGTATCAAACTCCAAAAAGCATTCAATAATAATTGTTCTTGAGGCCACCATAAATATGAGTGCCTCGTAAACATATTTTTACAGGGCTTCAAACAATATTTGTTACTAATGATTTATTCGTTGTATTTGTTGTGTACCGGTATTAAGAAAAGAAAACCTTCAATTTTTGTCAAATTTCATTATATAAAAAATAAAATACAATTTTTTTAACACTTCTGTTTTAAGGTAAGTGACTTGGGTATTTCTCGACATTAAAAAGCCTTGCTTCTATACATGTAATATTTTGTGTTAAGGAAGTAGTCAAATTAAAAAATGTTTAAAAATTACTGATTACCTTTTGTTAAATATTTTTTCCATCGATTGAACTAAATTTTGTTAAAAGCTTTTGTAAGAATGATTGCTGTATCTCCAAATCCCTCAAGGAATAGCCCAAAAGAACATAAAACAGATCTTGGAGTTAGAGCTTTGATATTCTAAATAAAAAGGAAGAGCGAAAGAGAAAGTGAAGGTGATCATTTGTGACACTTTCCAATGGATATATAGTCCTTGTTTCAACCGCAAAATTTCTTTGAAAACTATCGAAATGTATTAATAAAATTGTATCAGTTTTCAATAATTGCAACTGATAACATCGTAAAAACATTAAATAAAAAAATGTCTGAAATAAAACTTTGTATGAAAATCTATTTATATTCTGTGTAAATAGATTATGCGTAGTGTACAAGCGATAACTCTGTATAAACATTGTGTATACGTGGTATACATGCATTACACACAGAAAATCTATTTGTGTATAACATATTTACAATACACGCAGTATGTACTGTACATTATGTATATTCTATGTAAGCTACGAGTATAACTCTGTATATATGCTGTGATACATAGTACACAGATCTACCTGTGTACAATACAGTAGCGATTGTGTTTTCTAGATTTTCACATGAAGTTATGAGAGTATTATTAGAATGGCAATGTAATAAATTCTTTGAACACTCAGTAGTAAATTAAAAATATTTTCATTGTTAGTATTGATAACATGTGTCCATTAGTTTTATTACTGACTCAAAGCAAAATTACAGATATAAAAATCAGTTGAGTTGCTAGTTGTTATCCTGGAAGTAATTAATGCAGTGTTAATATATTTGTTTTTAGTGTTTCACGCGATTACTCGATTATCGCGTCCTTATTTCATAAATATTACATGAATGTCTATGAACCTAAATCAATTTCCTTACTTTGTATATATTTCGTGACCGTCCTGACATGGAAACTTGATATGATGATAGATATCATATTTTTTTCATTCAGGATAAATGCCTCTTTGACATTTCCTGTCCATATGGAAATGGATGAATATTAAATTTAGATAAATGAAATAGTTCATTGTAGTGTTTAATTCTTAGATTTTATATTTATAATATTTGATTTTTTTAATTTATAAAATATGTTTTTTTGAGGCTGAAATGACATAGAATCAGTGATGATTCAATTTGTATTTTACAAGAACAAACCCAGTTATTTAGTCACTTATCCATGTGATATGTCATTAAAAATATTCTGTAAGTTTTGTATAATTAAATAAATAACTTATTGTATGATAATTATTTCTTGCCTTTTATTTATTCAAACGTTTATTTTTTAATTTTCTTTTCCTTGTGTTCAGCATCAACAGAACAGCATTAAATAATTTTGTGTAAATAATAACAGAGTATTGTAAAGCAAATATGAAATATTAAAACGCAAATAGAATTTGCGTTTTAATATTTCATATATAAATATTTTATATATGAAATATAAAATGACAAATAAAATGAATTAATTAATATTATATTTAACAAATAAAATGAATTAATAATGCATCTATATAAAGTTCATTCCACAGAGAATATATTTTATATGAATTTACACATTTAACTTATTCATAAGTTACAATGGAAACCGAAATTCTGAGAATAAATCTGATTTCAGTAGGGCGTTAAATTAATTATCTTTGAGGTAAGTTCATAGTTTAATTATCATAATACAAAATATTTATTGTATTAAAATTACATTTCACTTTATTATATCTGAGATCTAAATGTTAATTAATTAAAATTGTTTAATTATTCTAAACGTTAGAAAGGTGAAACTTAAAACCTTAAAAACATCCACAACAATACATTCATATATAAGGTAAATCTAATGTAACAGTATTTTACATTAGGTTCTAATATTTTGTTCTAATACAATACTGGATAAGCATTCTTTACAGTGATCAAATATAGCACAATTAACTTATATCTAAATTTTTCAATAAATTTAATATATCAAGAAGTGTTTCCAAAGATGAAAGAAACTTAAATTTATTTTATGGCTTATCTCTAGAGTTTTTTAAATTTAGAAAATATGCTCAGAACATATTAATAAAATATGTAAAGTTCTGTCCTAAAAAAGTATCAGTTGGAATTATTGAATTGTTTTTAATGGTCTTTAACAAGTGTAGATGAAAATATCCAACGGACATAAACGGTTTGAATCGATAATTTTAGGCATATTTAGCTATTTTAATTAAAATTCAATTGACAATACAAATCGATTTGTAAAACAAATATATGATTCTACATAATATAGAAGGATACATAACGTTCAGGATGCGTCAGAATATGCTTGGAGCTATGTTTGAAGCGCTCTACAGTGCTTCAAATATAGCTCCAAGCATGCAACAACATTGATGGTGCACAAGTTGACCATGAGAAAGGAAATCGTCCAAAGATTAATTAATTCTTATCTAATTTAGTAAACAAAACCTTGCTTTCGCAATAAAACTAACGCTTTTAATATCACAGTGCTTCAAGTAGTGTCCAGCTACTTCTAATATTATCCTGTACAGTACTGTACATATACGGTACATAATATACAGGCTTAATGTTTACTTTTTATTGTTATTATTTATCTTTTAGTCAGTTTTTATTCGAAAATTTATGCTTTTATTGTTTTATTTTGTTAACAGAGGCTGTCTGTCCGATATGTTAAAAAACAACAAAAGTAACACTATTCCATTTGCCTATTGGCATTGCCTTATACATGTAAAGAATAAAGAAGAAAAACAGCTAAATGTATTAAAAAGTCTAATGATTTTAAAAAGACTTTAGCTATTTTAATTAAATATATCTTAATAAATGCAAATTAATATTAATTAATCAAAGCTTTTCAGCAATATGGTAACATAATGATCAAAACTTTTCATTGCTGTATATATTGTATGACTATTTAAAATGTGCTCATTTAAAATTATGTAAAATAGCAGATAAGAGCAGCAGACAAATCGAATGCTACTTTAATTGATTACTTCCTAGATGCTTTCACTTCATCGTAAAATAACTGCTGCACTTGTTATAAGGTTATTAAATTCGAATCGACTTTTTCTCTTCTACTTAAAGTTCAATGTACACATTTTTTCATACTCCATTATTTGTCTTTATTATAAATAGTTTCTTCAACAAGCGAAACTGATCAAGCAATAAGTTATAGTAAATTTCCCTCCGGAAATGCACTAAAAGTTGTAAAATCTCTATTAAAATAAAAAAAAAGTCTGTCGTTATTTATAACGAAGGTGATTAAAACTGTTATATTTTTGAAAAACTACAAAAATTATCCCCTATCTTTACGATATATTTAAAAAAATTTTGTTACTATTATGTGTTTAATCGCATTAATTATGCTAATTACTTTTGCCCAAAAGCTAATTGCTATGATATAGGAAGTAATTAATAAAATTTTTAAGCCCTAGACAGTAAATTTTTTAGATTTTGTAATTTACTAAATTTATTTTTCATTAATTAATTTTTTGAGTTAGGAAATTTATAAAAATTTATAGCTTTTAGTCAATTATTTTTAAATTTTAAATTATACGAAACTTGTTAAAATTATCTCAAAATTAAGATAAAACTAGCACATTTTACTAGATCGAATCACGGTATTTAGTTATGTAGTAATGTTATATAAATTAAATAATGTCTATTCTTTAATTTTGAAACTTCTCATCAAATAAATACTGTATAATAAAAGGCTTTTCCTAGAATTCCTCTAATATCATTTGCTCTTTAAATGCTGCATAAAGTTGAAATTTCGAAGTTTAATGAGAATCTTCAAACAAATTCAAAATATAAATTTAACCGATTGTAATTCCAATTGGATAAATATGCTTTGGGAATTAGGAATTTAATTGTTAACATGTTGTTGCAACATGTCCAATTCCTGGTTTATGTGTTTTGTAAGTTAACATTTAACGACACTTCATACAGATCTTTCGTTTACTCTATTTTATTATTAACATCTTTCTTAAATTACATAACGTAAATGATTTACTTTAAACAACTAATTAATTGCATTTTACAAAGTTTTGTTTAGGGTACTTCAGGGGAAGAAAAATAAATGATACTCATTGTAGATCGATGGCTTATAAAAACACTGAAATAAAAGTTATTGCAACATGTTTCTTTATCGATTTTCCTTTCATTTAAGCTATACAAGTTGCAAAAATAATGATACAAGTTATTGTTTTGCTTCCGTTATATCGTTTGTTTTACGCTAGAAACTTATTAAATGTCTACAAAATCATAATAGTTCACGTTATAGTATTTTTGTCGGGTCATCGAGTACTCTCTCGTGTTATGTAAAGTGTTTCACGTGAGTGAATAAGTGAGGTCAAGACGAAACGTAGCACATTCCTTCAACAGTCACGGTCACACGAAGAATAACCTATTTCTTCTCGTAGACTACGAGTATTCTTTTACTAGAACTGATCGCTTGATTTATAAGTGTCTGAGAGGATTCCAGTCAAGATCACGTTCCGGAACTTACACTTTACTCAAAACAAATAAAAGATGCGGAAAATATGACCACGCATCAAGTTCACATATCCGAATCAACCATTAGCCACTTTGTCACGTCTCGTGAGAATTTCTTCTAATATACAGCGAAAAATAAAATTTAAAAATATATTAAAAATTGAGTTAACTGTTACTTTTTACAAGATAAAAACAAACAAATAAATAAAATTATAAATATTTTTTATGTAAATATTTAATGAGACGAATCTCATTAATCGCGTCACAACTTTACACAACATAAAATATTTTCTTTATAAGTAAATTATATACAGTAAATTTATAAAATATCTTTAAAATTATTTAAATTAAGATTTTAAAAAAAGCAAAATTTAATTTTTTTGCGCCAGAAAGTTTAGATTATAAAAGAAAAATGTAATAAAATTTTATAAATTTATTCTCAATTTGTTAGAAGTAAATTTTTATAAGTTAAAAAGTTCTATATTTATTTTTTGACTTTATTTAACAGAAAATATTTTCTTTTAATAATATTTTAATATAGTAGCATCAATTTTAATGAAAGATAAACATTTTATATATATATATATATATAATAT
>NW_019385116.1:348677-355444 GCF_000671375.1 Centruroides sculpturatus | reverse complement strand
GATGGAAATTTTAATTAACTGCAACAAAATATATCAAATTTGTTTAAATTAATGCCTAAATTTCACATATTATATAAAGAAAAATTTTCCCAACACCTAAAAAAAAAAAAAGAAAAAAATATCAAGTACCAACTAAATTGTTCGCTATATGAAAAAATCGCTATATCGGGGATCACCGTATGAAAAATTTACTGTACAGTATATATTACTTTTGTTATATTTTTAAATGCAGTATAATAAAAATTAATTTGTCTGCCGATCCCTAAACGACTCCTAGTAATTAATAAACCTACAAGATAAATCGACTGATCCCTTGGAGGCCACTGGAAACCCGATTTAAATCTTATATTTTCAAAAATATCTGATTTGTTCTCCGTAAAATACTCTAAAATTAACCTTAAAATCGATTAATATCAGTATTTAAAACCGTAAGAGAAATTTAATAAATGTGGATGTTTTCATAACATATTACACTGATTTTAGCAATGATACATTTTCCATGTTTATCTTTCAGTAATATTATGACTTTAAAATTCATTTACTTTAATATATTGCTAGTTTATAGTTGCAAATAACTAATTTAACTGCAATTTTAAATGTTATATATTTACTCAGATATTTATATAAGTCCATAAGAGTTGGAAATGTAAATTTATTTATAGAGGTTCCATCAATTTGTATGTAATTCTAATTAGTCTCTTCGTCTAAATGGGAAGAAATGCATTAAAAATTTAAATTTTTAGTATTTTATAACATTTTTTTCCAATAATAAAAGTATTATACTGTCATTTATCTTTGCTTTCAGACATTTAAAATGAATAATGTAAGAAAATAATTTTCTCGTAGTTCATCAATTACAATAGTTGAACAGATGAACTAAAGATATCACGATAGATAACTTATTACTTGTCTGTATGAAGTGAGGAGGAGAGATCGATGGTTCACACCATGCAGATCGGATAACCGACTTTATCATAGATCCCATGTTGAGGTCGGATAACTGGATTCTTATATTACTAACTATGATTTATTATTAGTTGCTTTAGTTTATGTATTAACTTATACAAACTTGGTAAATCTAGAAGTTGTGTAAATATATACAAGTTATAAATTTACATAAAAGCCTATATTTTAGATTTAAAAAAAATAAACTGGATATTTATTTATAAAAGTTGAGGTCTCACGAGTAGTGAATCGTAATCTATTAGTTGGAGAATTGACATAATTTACTATAAAATAAATTATGAGTCGTAAAATTAGTATTTCAACAAGTAGATCGCGAGCTACTGATAATTAGTTTATTAAAATCGGTCTCTATTTTTTAAAAAAATGCTTAAAAACTCTATTTAAACAATTTAAAACTTGTTTTCAAGAAGAATATTTTAACTTAAGATGCTTAATCTATTCTTAACTGACCTTTATTCCAGCTCCCAAATTACTTTAGCGTATCGAATATTTTCAAATCTCCCACGCAATTTTCATTTGATTGATTCTCTTGCCTCAGCAATTACTAAACAGTTAATTCCCAAGAGTTTATAAAGAATGGCATAATATTTGGTTGATTCAATTATCTTAAAATAGTAAAGGTCATCCTGGGACGAGGAAATAGATAAAAAGAATTCCAAAACCGTTATTGGGTCGGTCGGTGACATTTTACAATTTGTAATTTGCCTTTGAGGGGTCCAATCAAATCTTATTATTGTTATTATTGCCAATCTTAGTCACATTAAGTTAAAGTAATGAATAACCGTTGGTTTTAATCCCCAAATCTTTTATCTTTTAATCCACTGCCGTCTAATCAAAATTTTATATGAGTGTCTACAGGAATTCTAGTTCCTTCCGTAATCATTACAGAGATTCTCATACCGGGTGATTAACCTGAATGCGTTTCGCCATAACGATTTAGCCATCGTGTGATATTGCTCGTCTCTGCTATTGCAGATACCTAATTAACTCTTTCGACACTACCTGTTTAAGCACGTTGCTAGGATATTTTTCTGTGAAGAGGACCATATAAGCAATAAAAATCCCCGAAAGAAACCAACGAATCTCTGATAATAATAATAAAACCAACCACGTTCCAATGGTTAGGATATTATTTTCAACATCCCCATTACCTATTACAATTTTTTATTGTCGTTTCGAGTGAGAAAAAAACAAGAAGTGAAAATGTAAAAGTTTTCGACTTTATTCTCTCTATTTTTACTTTCATTTTGAAAATTATGAAGTTTTCATTGATGTTTGAAGATTTCTGCAAACAGTAATCCGTGGATCTTCGAACAAGGAGCTTATAAATTTCCATCTTTAGACTTCAGATATTTTTAATATAGATGCTAATTTCTTAAAATATAAATAATAATATTTTTTGGCAGGAGAATTTTTTCAAAATTGCAGTTTCAAATATAAAATTAAAATAAAACCATCTTTAACAGTACTTTGATTATTTGAATTTCATATAAATCGTAATAAACATTCTAATCCAAGGGTGACTGCTGGATTTTGTCTCAGAAAAGGCAAGATATATACAGTTTAGATCAACTAACCAACTAATCGATTCACTAAAATCATATTCTTTAAAAAAGTGAATTTCTAATTACACTATCTTCATTCATCTCCATGAACGTGAATCATAAATATGTGTAAGGAACAAGTGAAAACTATAACTGCGCTATAAAACGTCGATTTTCTAACTATTATAGTCCCTATAAACATACTATTTAAGGGAGAATTTGGGGGCTTTGCTCTCTTTTTAAATCGGAATTTTCAAGAAAAACATCTATAAAAACACTCATCAAAAAGAACACCATCAAAGAAATTTACTGAAAATTTACTAATTAAATTACATTTTTAAAATATAAACACTTTTTCTAATTATATAAAAAATTAATTTTTTTATCAAAAATTAAAAACTGGATCAACTAAAAGCCTTTTATATTAAGAATTAAAATTAATACTTAACATTTTACCAAACACTATGATTAAATAACTAATTAAACATATTAGTTGCAAGTACTAATTTAATTTTTAATTTTGACTTTAATTTTGCGATTAAACCAATTCCTGTTCATAATAAATTGATATTATCCTTATTATATAATCCTGTTATAAAAAAATGACCAAATTAATCTTGGAAAATTGCCTTTCGAGTAAACATGGACCAACAGTTTAGCTTGGGTAATGAAAAATGAGATAAAAGTAACGATAAGTATCTGGCGTTGTAGTTAAAAGGTGACGCCATTTTTTATTTGCACAGACCATTTCGAATAGATAAAGAATAACCTTTCAACTAGATACTTGAAGTAGAAACAATAATGTCCTGTACAAACGACCAAAAATCCGGCGACTTTTCAAACATTTAGTTTACTTTTATCTTCTATTTTCTACGTTCGATTTTTTTCTTTATTTCTCTAGTAAAGTTTCGAATTAATTTAAAAGAAATTGGCCAAAAAAAATACACAATAAATTCTAGAACTTAATTGAATATTTTTTTAAGTTTCAAAATTTAAAAAACGTATAACAATAATAATCTAGCGGTCGTCCATCATTGAAAAGTCCTTTTCTATTTTCACTTCCGGGCAATAAAATTATCCAATTCTGAATGAGAATGAAATAAAATAAAAATAATGTATTTTATGTTTATAAATGAGTCCCTAATGCGGAAATAAAATTTCCAAACCATGTTGTATTCATACAGGAAACAGTACAATTCTTTTCCACAGACAAAAAGACAAAAATAGCAATGCGACATTTTTTTCTTTCTTTTTATTTATTTCATTTACCTTCTTTCCCAAAGGTTAAAAAATAGATTCTTGAATCCTGTTTAAAATGGCAAAAGTTGTGCCCGAAAAAAATTCTTTCAGTTCTACTTTTGAACAGTATTTTTCTGTTGAATTTGGTACTTAACACTCAAAAAATATTGTAAGCGAAACTATTTTACACGAAAAAATGTTTGGCAAAAGTAGTTAGTGTGCAAAAATATTACGGCTAAAGTATTTAATACGCAAAAATTTTAGTTTAAAAAGTATTTAGCGAGCAGAAAACAGTAATAACATAAAAAGTATTATAATAAAAGTAGCAATAAATAGCAAAAGTTGTATTGTTTTAAGTGCTTTAAAAACTTCGGCCACTTTAAACGGAATTCGAGAATTACTGCTTAACATCCAAGAATACTATAATATAATTATTTTTAAGTATAATATAATAATTTTTTCTAATTTAAAACGAACTAAATATTACAAAAATCAAAATGATTGGAAGTTACATTTAAAGAAGAGACTTTGTGACTAACTCTTCTAGTTTGAAGCCTGCAGGCGTCGGAAAAAAAAATCTTTTTTAAAAATAACGTAACATCTGGTGTGGTCGGTTGTAAAATGAGACAGTTTGGATCGATAAAAAGTGCCTTTTCCCATTTACCGGTCGCAAAAATGTCCGGTGGTGAGATTGAATGATACGACAACGAATCAAAATGTCACCATTTTTGCATCTTTCTAGAAACATTTCTTTCCTCTAAAAATATATAAATTTGTGTATATTGATGCTCCAAGCTATTTTATATATTTTATTTTATGCTTTCGTTATCTGTACTTTTAGTTCAAATTTAAATACTGTGCCACACTACAGGTATCTTTTAATAGATAATGGTGTTTATTCGTGTAAAGAAACTAAATTTATATAATAAAAAAAAATTAAATTTTTAGTTGATAAATTAACATAATAATAAAATAAATATTATCATAATAGTCGATAAAATAATTTTTTTTATTAGAAATCTTATGGTGTACTTTGTTGAATTAAAATCTTGTTCAAATAATCAAGCATTGTATTTGGAATTTAATTAAAAGTCGAGTTTTAAATGCTTTAAAAGGTCAACAAACTTAGTGGAAAGTTGAAGAGAATTATAATTAAACTTTAACAACAATTTATATATTATTATCTGTTAATATTTAATTATTATTTACTTTTCTATAACTTTAATATAAATGAGTGAAGAAAAAAGAAATTCATTTGAATACTTTTAGTTGATTTAATTTATTATTAAATATATTTAACTTTAATTATTATTTTAATTATATTTATTGTATTTTTTACTAATTTATTATTCATATATCATGTTTTATATCATATTTAAACATTAATAAATTAATAAGTACATTAATTACAAATTTATTTATTTATCTGTACTGTATTTAACATCAACTGTAACTAACAGTTGATAAATATTTTATAGTATTTATATATTAAATATCGTTAAGAAAATATGAAAATTTTAATAAA
Source organism: Centruroides sculpturatus (assembly GCF_000671375.1). Taxonomy (NCBI): domain Eukaryota; kingdom Metazoa; phylum Arthropoda; class Arachnida; order Scorpiones; family Buthidae; genus Centruroides; species Centruroides sculpturatus. Next base: position 350,170 of record NW_019385116.1, on the reverse strand, counting down.
AATCGTGTTTATTAAATATATTTCTCATACGCGATTTAACCTCGCTTTATCGCCGCCATTTTCTTGTCACTGAGATTGACACTAAATTGAATGTGACGCTAAACCGAAATACGTCAAACAGTAAGAATTACACAGTAAATTTCGTTATAGCTCCTTTATAAATTAGCGCTACTCTAGTCACATTCAGTCTCTATAGATTTTTATTGTTTAAGATATTTCGGTTTAGCGCCATACTCTATTTAGTATCGCTAAATCGAAGTTTGAACAGTATATAGTAACGAGGTTGCAAAATCATATATTTAGTAATCACAAATATTAAAAAATTTTTTGGGAAGAAGCTTTGACGAGTATTTATTGGCGCTTTACGTGAGAAGTGCTAATTAAGAGAAGCGCTATACCGAGATTTTGCTGTAGCCTATATGTATTACTGCATCGTTATATGATTATATTTTTATTACAGTAAAAATTAGTAATAAATAATCATTTATATAAACGTTATAAATATTTTTAGATCTATAAAAATATTTTTTTTACATTTCTGTTAGTTTTTATTTGTAAATTTGTAAAGATAGTATGTAAATAAATCACTTAAATGAATCACCTTTAATGCTTTTCTTAACAGCTTTATCCAAGTAACAAAAGTTGGTTGGCGGCGAGAAATGTATACAACTAATTCCAATAGGATGATTAATGGATTGTTTATATACTTAAAATAGCTTTTTACTTTATTTGGATACCAAATTGTTAAATACTTACCATAGAGACGGTATTCATTTTCTTGGTTACTATCTGTTTGCACTTTGAGATTAAATGGATTATTTCTATGTTTGTCGGTAACTAGAATAAAACTGAAATATCTTTACAGAAAATTACAATAAAATTTGAAAATATCTCTATAAAATCGTAATAAAACTACAAAAACCTTTAAGAAATGTTTGTAGATAATAAGATTAACCCTAGGAAATATCTGGAAATAAATGAAAGAAAGAAACATTTTTACAGATATTTCATAATTTTATTTCTATTGTTTTAAGATAATTTGAAATTTAGGACTATATTAGAATAAATTTAGGAAATATTCTTGATAACAGAATGAAGATAGGAATGTCTGTAAGAAAAAAAAAATACAATAATAATTGGAAAATATCTGTAAACAAATAATTATAATAAAATTCATAAATATAATTTTAAAAAATTAGAATAAAAATTAGCAATTTTTTTATAAAATTGAGTAAATTTATTTACTTATTTATAAAAAAAATTAATGATATTTCTTAGTTTTATTGCTTGATTATTCTATTATTCTATGAACGTTCGAATTCATCCAAAGTTGAAAGTGAAGATGATTATTATATTAGTTAATGCAAGTGTGTTTTAAAATTAACACATTAACATGATTAAATATAAAATTATACAATATTTTAATTTATGTATAATTAAAATAAATTAATTATGAAATAGTAATTAATAATTAATAAAATATTCTTAATACA
>NW_019385116.1:318884-347633 GCF_000671375.1 Centruroides sculpturatus | reverse complement strand
AAAATATATTTAAAAATCTGAAAAAACTAATTTACATTTTAAAAGTCTTTATTAAAACATCAAAAAGTGAAATTTTTATTAAAAATATTTCAAAAAAATAAAGGTCAAACATAATCATATCAAGATATAATCACGATTAATTTAACTAAGAAACAAGAAAAGAGAAAGTCATTTATCTTATTTATTTTCGAACTTAAAGATATACAATTAAGATAAATACGTGCTTTTCTCCTCGTTTTTGGAATTATCAAAGACATTTCTCAAGAAAGCATTACAAATTTAGAAATTTCTTTCGTTTATTAATGCTAATGAGTATTATTTTCAAAGAAAAAATATATGAAAAATAAGAAGCAGAAAATAGAATATTATTTTTCTTTCTAAAGAATCAATAATTCTTTTTAAAAAATACATTCTTAACTTCGGTTATTTAATTTTCATAAAAGAAAAATTTTGAAAGTTTTGAAACATTTTCAAACCATTTCCAAACATAAGCAAACTAATAAAACTCCTCGCTGAATTTACAAAAATCAATATTTTTATAGTAGCTTTATTTTAAATTTAGATTACAAGATGTAGAAAAATTTATTTTTGAATTTTATCTTTTCTTAATTTTACTTATTTACTTTAATTTTATTTTATAAGATTTATATTATATATTGATTTGTCCAAAATGAAGTCATGTCTTATTTAAATTATATAAATTTATAAAACTAGATTTAAATCAATAATGTCTATAACAATTGGAATATTTAAAATATGAAATAAATTTAAAAATTAGAATAAGAATTTATAATAAAATTAGTAATTTCTTCAATATATTAATTAGAACTCTAATTTATTTTATAGGTCCTTGCTGAATTTATGGCTAACGTGCCTTGCTGATGTTTATTATTAAAGTCCCTTGCTGAAACTCTTCACTAGTCTCCCTTACTGGTGTCTCTCACTAAAATCTCTTGCTGAAGTTCCTGTTTCATATTATATAAATATGTTAATATATTAAAAATGAAAATATTTTTAATAATATTTTTATAGAAAGTATATTCGGTCGATTTACTTTTATATTTCGAGACCATAAAACATTTTTGACGAAACAAATGCTTAAATATAAATTACTACGTTATTGAATATAGATGCATTGTTTCATTATGTATTTATTCATGCAAATGCACTCTTTAAATTGCTTTAAGAAATAGGTTCGATACAAAAAATAATCCATAAATATAATATCGCATACATATTGTTATATATTTATGCAGAAGATATAAATGTAGTTATAAAGTTGCTTTAAAAAAAATCAAATATGCTCCACTTCATTCACCGTGAAAATTTTCCTTCCTATTTGTTTCGAAATTTTGCTCTTATATAATTTATACAGCAACATATAAATTATTCAAAAAATATGCATTTCTTCTTCATAAAACTTTATTATGATTGCTTTAACTACAATTATTGAAAGTTCATTATAATAAATACTTATGGGAAAATATAATTAAAATTTTAAAATGTAATTAAGTTTACAATTGCTAGAAACGTATGAATACTTTATCGTAACTATTAGTACTAATTACAATACATTTAAGTAGATTTGAGTCGTTACGGAACATTTTTAATACTAGAAACTAAAACTAAGCTACTTGTTTTGGTATTATATTAGACTTCTAAGTCTAATATAATAATAAATACTAGCAATGTAAAAATAGCACTATATTTGACTAGTAGTAGTATTAAATTATACTCTTTAGTACTAGTTTGTTAAGTGCATCCATGTTATTTATCTTACACAAGTTTTCCAAGTATAAGTAAAAATGAAAAAAAAAAAATGATAAAAAAAGAAAAATTTTTAAAAATAATTTATCAATGCCACAGAAAAGTATATATAATAATATAATTTCTCATATTTTATCACTTAACAGTTACACGCTCATTGTATGATAAGTTATATAAAACAGTCATCCATATAAAAATTTTAAAAATTGCTGGAGTAAGTATAATACAGAACGTATTAAACAATACATATATAATATTTAAGCTATTATTAATCTTCTAAAAACGTTTATACATGAAAATTTTTAAATCTAAAAAGAGAAACTTAATGATACCGATGTAACCAGAGATTCGTATAAATCATTACTCAAAACTGTTGATAGAGTGCAACCTTTAACTTCTAAACGCATTTGTCTTGCATAAAAGCTAACCATTTTAAAATGTAATTCCATAATTCATGAGGAGAAAGCATCAAGAGATTTTCAGAACACAAATGACTCGCTTTAAGTATTCAACTATTCCTACAATTTTGAGAAGTTTAGAATAGCATATTCCTCATTTTCTGTCTTTCCTTTATCCATCATTATATTGGGTATATTTATATATATTTATTCATCCCGCTTCAGCTGTTAAAGTTGAGAATTATAGAGATGTTATTATCATTATTATCATGTATAATAGTACATTTAACTTACAACAGAGTAAATATGCCTTAATAATTTCATTACCTACAATCGTAGTAAGGTTATAACTTTAACGTTATCATCTACTAATGCAATTATAAACTAATGGGTAAATAAATATGAAGTATACAGACCTTTATGAATATGTATACTTAACTTCTCACTTTACTATATGTTTTATACGACATAAAATAATTAATTTATTAATTAAATTATATAAGAAATGTGGTAAGTAATTTGTTACACGTTAGAAAATTTGTATTAGTTTCGAATTTCAAATCGATTTAAATAGTGTTTTTTCCCTCTGGTTTTTTACGACGTACTAAACTATTTAAAATGAGATAAAAGCATTTCTTTTAGTAAATTAAGTTCTCCAGTTTCATCCAATGGCATTCGGATATTCAACCTCTTAAAATCGATTTTTCAAAAATTTGATAAATGAGACCTAAAGAAATTTTGATAGAAGCAGATTGATGGAATACTTTGTTCTATATTTTTACAAAACATAGTACAACGATATATAATTTAGGACAATATAACGATTTTTAAACGAGACAGAGCTAGAAGTCTTATCAAAAATTTTACTTTTTTTTATAATTTTTTCTACTTAAATCTTGCTCTTCTTTTATTAAACTATAACAAAAGAATGGTTGATTATTATTAATTAATACTTCGAATGTGGTAAAAAAAATCATTGNATTAATTAAAATTGTTTAATTATTCTAAACGTTAGAAAGGTGAAACTTAAAACCTTAAAAACATCCACAACAATACATTCATATATAAGGTAAATCTAATGTAACAGTATTTTACATTAGGTTCTAATATTTTGTTCTAATACAATACTGGATAAGCATTCTTTACAGTGATCAAATATAGCACAATTAACTTATATCTAAATTTTTCAATAAATTTAATATATCAAGAAGTGTTTCCAAAGATGAAAGAAACTTAAATTTATTTTATGGCTTATCTCTAGAGTTTTTTAAATTTAGAAAATATGCTCAGAACATATTAATAAAATATGTAAAGTTCTGTCCTAAAAAAGTATCAGTTGGAATTATTGAATTGTTTTTAATGGTCTTTAACAAGTGTAGATGAAAATATCCAACGGACATAAACGGTTTGAATCGATAATTTTAGGCATATTTAGCTATTTTAATTAAAATTCAATTGACAATACAAATCGATTTGTAAAACAAATATATGATTCTACATAATATAGAAGGATACATAACGTTCAGGATGCGTCAGAATATGCTTGGAGCTATGTTTGAAGCGCTCTACAGTGCTTCAAATATAGCTCCAAGCATGCAACAACATTGATGGTGCACAAGTTGACCATGAGAAAGGAAATCGTCCAAAGATTAATTAATTCTTATCTAATTTAGTAAACAAAACCTTGCTTTCGCAATAAAACTAACGCTTTTAATATCACAGTGCTTCAAGTAGTGTCCAGCTACTTCTAATATTATCCTGTACAGTACTGTACATATACGGTACATAATATACAGGCTTAATGTTTACTTTTTATTGTTATTATTTATCTTTTAGTCAGTTTTTATTCGAAAATTTATGCTTTTATTGTTTTATTTTGTTAACAGAGGCTGTCTGTCCGATATGTTAAAAAACAACAAAAGTAACACTATTCCATTTGCCTATTGGCATTGCCTTATACATGTAAAGAATAAAGAAGAAAAACAGCTAAATGTATTAAAAAGTCTAATGATTTTAAAAAGACTTTAGCTATTTTAATTAAATATATCTTAATAAATGCAAATTAATATTAATTAATCAAAGCTTTTCAGCAATATGGTAACATAATGATCAAAACTTTTCATTGCTGTATATATTGTATGACTATTTAAAATGTGCTCATTTAAAATTATGTAAAATAGCAGATAAGAGCAGCAGACAAATCGAATGCTACTTTAATTGATTACTTCCTAGATGCTTTCACTTCATCGTAAAATAACTGCTGCACTTGTTATAAGGTTATTAAATTCGAATCGACTTTTTCTCTTCTACTTAAAGTTCAATGTACACATTTTTTCATACTCCATTATTTGTCTTTATTATAAATAGTTTCTTCAACAAGCGAAACTGATCAAGCAATAAGTTATAGTAAATTTCCCTCCGGAAATGCACTAAAAGTTGTAAAATCTCTATTAAAATAAAAAAAAAGTCTGTCGTTATTTATAACGAAGGTGATTAAAACTGTTATATTTTTGAAAAACTACAAAAATTATCCCCTATCTTTACGATATATTTAAAAAAATTTTGTTACTATTATGTGTTTAATCGCATTAATTATGCTAATTACTTTTGCCCAAAAGCTAATTGCTATGATATAGGAAGTAATTAATAAAATTTTTAAGCCCTAGACAGTAAATTTTTTAGATTTTGTAATTTACTAAATTTATTTTTCATTAATTAATTTTTTGAGTTAGGAAATTTATAAAAATTTATAGCTTTTAGTCAATTATTTTTAAATTTTAAATTATACGAAACTTGTTAAAATTATCTCAAAATTAAGATAAAACTAGCACATTTTACTAGATCGAATCACGGTATTTAGTTATGTAGTAATGTTATATAAATTAAATAATGTCTATTCTTTAATTTTGAAACTTCTCATCAAATAAATACTGTATAATAAAAGGCTTTTCCTAGAATTCCTCTAATATCATTTGCTCTTTAAATGCTGCATAAAGTTGAAATTTCGAAGTTTAATGAGAATCTTCAAACAAATTCAAAATATAAATTTAACCGATTGTAATTCCAATTGGATAAATATGCTTTGGGAATTAGGAATTTAATTGTTAACATGTTGTTGCAACATGTCCAATTCCTGGTTTATGTGTTTTGTAAGTTAACATTTAACGACACTTCATACAGATCTTTCGTTTACTCTATTTTATTATTAACATCTTTCTTAAATTACATAACGTAAATGATTTACTTTAAACAACTAATTAATTGCATTTTACAAAGTTTTGTTTAGGGTACTTCAGGGGAAGAAAAATAAATGATACTCATTGTAGATCGATGGCTTATAAAAACACTGAAATAAAAGTTATTGCAACATGTTTCTTTATCGATTTTCCTTTCATTTAAGCTATACAAGTTGCAAAAATAATGATAAAAGTTATTGTTTTGCTTCCGTTATATCGTTTGTTTTACGCTAGAAACTTATTAAATGTCTACAAAATCATAATAGTTCACGTTATAGTATTTTTGTCGGGTCATCGAGTACTCTCTCGTGTTATGTAAAGTGTTTCACGTGAGTGAATAAGTGAGGTCAAGACGAAACGTAGCACATTCCTTCAACAGTCACGGTCACACGAAGAATAACCTATTTCTTCTCGTAGACTACGAGTATTCTTTTACTAGAACTGATCGCTTGATTTATAAGTGTCTGAGAGGATTCCAGTCAAGATCACGTTCCGGAACTTACACTTTACTCAAAACAAATAAAAGATGCGGAAAATATGACCACGCATCAAGTTCACATATCCGAATCAACCATTAGCCACTTTGTCACGTCTCGTGAGAATTTCTTCTAATATACAGCGAAAAATAAAATTTAAAAATATATTAAAAATTGAGTTAACTGTTACTTTTTACAAGATAAAAACAAACAAATAAATAAAATTATAAATATTTTTTATGTAAATATTTAATGAGACGAATCTCATTAATCGCGTCACAACTTTACACAACATAAAATATTTTCTTTATAAGTAAATTATATACAGTAAATTTATAAAATATCTTTAAAATTATTTAAATTAAGATTTTAAAAAAAGCAAAATTTAATTTTTTTGCGCCAGAAAGTTTAGATTATAAAAGAAAAATGTAATAAAATTTTATAAATTTATTCTCAATTTGTTAGAAGTAAATTTTTATAAGTTAAAAAGTTCTATATTTATTTTTTGACTTTATTTAACAGAAAATATTTTCTTTTAATAATATTTTAATATAGTAGCATCAATTTTAATGAAAGATAAACATTTTATATATATATATATATATTTTTTTTTCCTCTTTGTAAATATGCAGAGCAAGTCATAGTCTATTGCTTTCTTGCGACGTTTTCTCTTCAGAAGTCGGAACAACTAAAAAAAAACTTTAAAAAAAGTCAAACCAATTCTGTCGATTCTGTATTCTTTCTGAAAACGGCATCTCGAACGAACAGGTTTTTGTCTGGTGCTGTTTTTAGATTTGTTCTGGGAGCTGGAGCCCATAATCTGTCAAGTGCTTTTTCCCTTTCCAACGAATGAGAACCATTCTATGATAACTGGTGAATTATCCAAAGTTTTTCTTTTGTATTCAACTGGGACCTACTTGATAAAAATATATCTTGAGGGAAATAAACCGAGTATATATATATAATCTGATTAAGTTACGCTTGATTATATCCCAAATCCTTCAATATTAACCATTAAAAATATTGTAAATACGTTGCTTTATAGTAATATTCCATAAATTTGTTCTTGTAAACATATAAAGAACTCAAAAACAAAAAGAAATTTATTGATAATCTAAAAAATTTTTAAAGAAAATTCTGCATATCAAATGTATTATACAAATTTCTAATGGGTTATATTATTTATTTTCATAAATAAATAAGAACTGTATATTATATATTTAAAAAAATCAATTTTAATAAACTTAAAATATATATTTATTAAGAATTCAAATGGTAAATTTGTTAATAAAGAAATANATTGATAAAGTTTATTCTAATTTGATATGCAGAAATTGTCATTTTTCTAAAGGGGGAAAAAAAGTAGTTTTGAAAAATTTTTCCAGGTAAGTCAACCGTAGAAAATTTCGATTTGAAAATAAAAAAAATGGAAATAAAATAAGAAAAAAATGTATAAAAAATTCGCTTCACTTGTTAGATCAATCCAAAAGTATAGAAGGTGATTTGAAGATAAAAGTCAATCAATCGAAAAGCAAATAACGTTTTCATTTGACATAATGACTATTTTATGAGTGAACATGACCGGAAAACTCTCACTACATCATGTTAATTGTCTCATCGTTTAAGAGGCTTTCAGTCGATAAAATTAAATGGGATTTTAACGGATTAATCCCGACACTTTACACCAAACTCTATCAAAAGATACGATATGAACAAATTGTTCAATAAATATATTCCTTCCTATAAACGACACTAATTTCTCTTTTGAAAAACTTTATTGATGTCTCAATTTAGTACTTGTTTCTCAACCTTTCTCTAAACAACAATACCTTTTTAACTAAAATATTATTCTAATCTCTTTGGTAGTTCTCGTGCTACTTGTTAAGAAATATTAAGTTACCTGTAAAATGATCTGTTAACTCGTAATGCTATTATAATTGAAATTTTAACGGTTAATTTTGTCACTTTTAACTGAAATGAGCAAATAGTTCGATATATATATATATATATATATATTNTAGTATTTATATATTAAATATCGTTAAGAAAATATGAAAATTTTAATAAAAATCGTGTTTATTAAATATATTTCTCATACGCGATTTAACCTCGCTTTATCGCCGCCATTTTCTTGTCACTGAGATTGACACTAAATTGAATGTGACGCTAAACCGAAATACGTCAAACAGTAAGAATTACACAGTAAATTTCGTTATAGCTCCTTTATAAATTAGCGCTACTCTAGTCACATTCAGTCTCTATAGATTTTTATTGTTTAAGATATTTCGGTTTAGCGCCATACTCTATTTAGTATCGCTAAATCGAAGTTTGAACAGTATATAGTAACGAGGTTGCAAAATCATATATTTAGTAATCACAAATATTAAAAAATTTTTTGGGAAGAAGCTTTGACGAGTATTTATTGGCGCTTTACGTGAGAAGTGCTAATTAAGAGAAGCGCTATACCGAGATTTTGCTGTAGCCTATATGTATTACTGCATCGTTATATGATTATATTTTTATTACAGTAAAAATTAGTAATAAATAATCATTTATATAAACGTTATAAATATTTTTAGATCTATAAAAATATTTTTTTTACATTTCTGTTAGTTTTTATTTGTAAATTTGTAAAGATAGTATGTAAATAAATCACTTAAATGAATCACCTTTAATGCTTTTCTTAACAGCTTTATCCAAGTAACAAAAGTTGGTTGGCGGCGAGAAATGTATACAACTAATTCCAATAGGATGATTAATGGATTGTTTATATACTTAAAATAGCTTTTTACTTTATTTGGATACCAAATTGTTAAATACTTACCATAGAGACGGTATTCATTTTCTTGGTTACTATCTGTTTGCACTTTGAGATTAAATGGATTATTTCTATGTTTGTCGGTAACTAGAATAAAACTGAAATATCTTTACAGAAAATTACAATAAAATTTGAAAATATCTCTATAAAATCGTAATAAAACTACAAAAACCTTTAAGAAATGTTTGTAGATAATAAGATTAACCCTAGGAAATATCTGGAAATAAATGAAAGAAAGAAACATTTTTACAGATATTTCATAATTTTATTTCTATTGTTTTAAGATAATTTGAAATTTAGGACTATATTAGAATAAATTTAGGAAATATTCTTGATAACAGAATGAAGATAGGAATGTCTGTAAGAAAAAAAAAATACAATAATAATTGGAAAATATCTGTAAACAAATAATTATAATAAAATTCATAAATATAATTTTAAAAAATTAGAATAAAAATTAGCAATTTTTTTATAAAATTGAGTAAATTTATTTACTTATTTATAAAAAAAATTAATGATATTTCTTAGTTTTATTGCTTGATTATTCTATTATTCTATGAACGTTCGAATTCATCCAAAGTTGAAAGTGAAGATGATTATTATATTAGTTAATGCAAGTGTGTTTTAAAATTAACACATTAACATGATTAAATATAAAATTATACAATATTTTAATTTATGTATAATTAAAATAAATTAATTATGAAATAGTAATTAATAATTAATAAAATATTCTTAATACANTGCCATGTTTATTCTTTGGCTATGCCATCGTATAAACAGAAAAATTGCCATCAAGAGAATATTTTAATATCGATTCCTCCACGTAATAGGTTAAATTTTCTTATATAAACTGGAAATTAAGAGAATAATATGAGTTTCTATTAAGTAATAACCTTCTAAAATTTATGAGATTACATAAAGAATTAGTAATTTTACAAAGTAAACACTTAAACAAATAAATTATTAAACTAATTTAACGTAAATTCTTACAGAAAACAAACATATACTGCTAATATACTGTATAAATATTATAAATTCATTATAACCGTGAATATATAGTCATGTACTGTACATTATAGTTTACTCTGTTTGTTTATATCATTCCTTGATTATGTAATGAGAATGTAATTGCCACGTTGCTGAATAATTATAAATTATACAAAATTTTACTGAATATTCTCTTGTAAATTGCATACAAACACGTAAGAATTTACTTTAAGCAATTATTTTTTTACGAGAACCTATTTTATCCTTCGTATCTAAATGCTGATCTTTGGATCATAAAAATAATTCAGATACCAGAATTGGGTTATATTTATCTTTTGAATTGTTACAGTAAATTAAAATAAGTGCAAAAATGTAAAAAATTCCTCACGCAAAACCATTTTAGTACATCTCATACGTTTTCAACCTATACAAATGGTTTTTGAATGATATAAAATCTATCTAAAATGACCTTAAATTTGATATTTATTATAGTTCCGATGTGTGTATATAAAATTTGACAATTTACCTATCATTGATGTTGGTAAGAAGATGAAAGGATAGAAAGATGTTCCTGTTAAAGTGATAATAAAAGATTAAAAACGGAAATTTTGAAAAATTGCAAAACATGACGTTTAAATAAATGGTTTCAATATTCGATAAGTCATCGAAATATATAAAAATAGTTTAAAAAAAAATTGAACCTTCTTCGGATGTTACAAATTAACTAAAGTACGAAGTGTCCAAAAAGTAAGTTAACCGTTGTAAAGACCAAATTACTCTCTTATTTAAATTCTTTATTAGTTATAAATTTCATTTTAAAAAAGTTATTTAAAATGATTAGACAATGAAAGGATATAAGATGTTCCTGCTAAAATGATAATAAAAGATTAAAATGGAAAATTTGAAATATTACAAAACATTACATATAAAATAAATGGTTGTAATGTTCGATAAGTCATCGAAATGTATATACTGTATATATATATACACACACACACATACATATTCTCAGAATTCTTTCTTTGTTAATTGCAATCTTTTAGTGTTGCAAATAAACTAAAACACAGGATGACCCAAAAGTCAGTTAACCGTATTTTTGTGTTTCGGTTAAGTTATACTTAAGTTAAAGTGATACATATGATCAAGTAGTGAAGTATTTGAATTAGTCTTTACAATGGTTAACTAACTATTAGGCCAATTTTACTTATAATTTATTTTATAAGTTTATTGCTTGAATTTATATACTGTATTTTCTTTATTTCTGTCAAAGACAGACATTGAATTAAAAATAGCAATTCACAATAAAAGACGAAATCTATGTCATTTCATTATAGATTCATAGAGTGAAAATGTATTAAATTTTACCATTTAGAAACTAGGACAAGTCATATATTTTATCTTATTTTCGGTTGTAGATAAATCTTAATGTTTAAAGATAAAAATTTCAAGCGAATTTAGAGCAAATTTCATTTTCGACTAAATAAATAAATTTAAAAATTTTAGATGTATTATAGTTTTGTTTATTTATTTTTCAAACATTTATAAAGGAAATATAACACATAAGGAGTATTCAACCGCACTGAATATGAACATGGAACCGGCATATAAAACTCAATATAGTGAACTTTAAACAATTTTATATATTCCTTCTATTCTTTAAATAGTGAATGATTTAGCTTAGTCGTTTGAGATTTCACTATATTAAGAGTTCCCTGTACGTTTATATTAACTATGCTTTAATGTAAGTTTATTTTTTAAAATAAATATTTTTATATAAAATAAATATGCAAAAGTATCCAATTTGAAGTCTTATTTTATGGGTTTTGTTGATGTAAGGACCAAGAAAGAGTAAAAAATAAAAAAAAAATAAATAAATGGAGGATTTCTTCTCGCTCGGTTTGCTGTATAATAAAGGCGAAGTCGACATTTGCTCCCCTTTTTTTCTAGGGATTGATTAGCAGCTTTACAGAGGAGTAACTCACAACAGACAGTCTGTCTGTCGCCAAACAGAACGTCCGGAAACAAGACTGCACAACATTACTCCAATCGACCCTAGAGTGAGCTTGGAAAACGATCATTTCTGTATTCATAGTATGCAAATTGTTGCCATCGTTATTACGAGCCAGTNAAGAAGCGTGTTACAAGTGATGCTGTTTATGATATTTAAGTAGTTTTATTAATGCATTGTATATAATTAAGCATATTAATATATTAAAAGTTGTAAATGAAGGTGTAGAAAAATGGTATTTTACAAGAATTTATCTCTCCATTTTATACGTAACGGTTGACTATTTTTAGTCGAGGGTACGAGTGTCATCAAGTAGCAGTTGCGACCTTTCCAATCTTCACTTGATCACACAATTCTGAACAGCCCGAGCGCCTCTAAAAGATATTTATGGACAGAAGTTCCTGCAAGCTTCCATTCCTTCTATTAGTCATGCCAAGATTGTAAACAAAATATCCGTTTTGGAAGACAGAGCGACAATAAAGCATAATGTAAACCAAGTCCATAAATCTGCCAAAGCTTCTCCAATTCCTTATATAAATTTTAAACTTTCAAATTTGACCCCTTAAGAAACAAATCGATTTAAAGTTGCATCAACTTTCCACAAAGATGCTCTAATGGTGCCATGTTTATTCTTTGGCTATGCCATCGTATAAACAGAAAAATTGCCATCAAGAGAATATTTTAATATCGATTCCTCCACGTAATAGGTTAAATTTTCTTATATAAACTGGAAATTAAGAGAATAATATGAGTTTCTATTAAGTAATAACCTTCTAAAATTTATGAGATTACATAAAGAATTAGTAATTTTACAAAGTAAACACTTAAACAAATAAATTATTAAACTAATTTAACGTAAATTCTTACAGAAAACAAACATATACTGCTAATATACTGTATAAATATTATAAATTCATTATAACCGTGAATATATAGTCATGTACTGTACATTATAGTTTACTCTGTTTGTTTATATCATTCCTTGATTATGTAATGAGAATGTAATTGCCACGTTGCTGAATAATTATAAATTATACAAAATTTTACTGAATATTCTCTTGTAAATTGCATACAAACACGTAAGAATTTACTTTAAGCAATTATTTTTTTACGAGAACCTATTTTATCCTTCGTATCTAAATGCTGATCTTTGGATCATAAAAATAATTCAGATACCAGAATTGGGTTATATTTATCTTTTGAATTGTTACAGTAAATTAAAATAAGTGCAAAAATGTAAAAAATTCCTCACGCAAAACCATTTTAGTACATCTCATACGTTTTCAACCTATACAAATGGTTTTTGAATGATATAAAATCTATCTAAAATGACCTTAAATTTGATATTTATTATAGTTCCGATGTGTGTATATAAAATTTGACAATTTACCTATCATTGATGTTGGTAAGAAGATGAAAGGATAGAAAGATGTTCCTGTTAAAGTGATAATAAAAGATTAAAAACGGAAATTTTGAAAAATTGCAAAACATGACGTTTAAATAAATGGTTTCAATATTCGATAAGTCATCGAAATATATAAAAATAGTTTAAAAAAAAAATTGAACCTTCTTCGGATGTTACAAATTAACTAAAGTACGAAGTGTCCAAAAAGTAAGTTAACCGTTGTAAAGACCAAATTACTCTCTTATTTAAATTCTTTATTAGTTATAAATTTCATTTTAAAAAAGTTATTTAAAATGATTAGACAATGAAAGGATGTAAGATGTTCCTGCTAAAATGATAATAAAAGATTAAAATGGAAAATTTGAAATATTACAAAACATTACATATAAAATAAATGGTTGTAATGTTCGATAAGTCATCGAAATGTATATACTGTATATATATATACACACACACACATACATATTCTCAGAATTCTTTCTTTGTTAATTGCAATCTTTTAGTGTTGCAAATAAACTAAAACACAGGATGACCCAAAAGTCAGTTAACCGTATTTTTGTGTTTCGGTTAAGTTATACTTAAGTTAAAGTGATACATATGATCAAGTAGTGAAGTATTTGAATTAGTCTTTACAATGGTTAACTAACTATTAGGCCAATTTTACTTATAATTTATTTTATAAGTTTATTGCTTGAATTTATATACTGTATTTTCTTTATTTCTGTCAAAGACAGACATTGAATTAAAAATAGCAATTCACAATAAAAGACGAAATCTATGTCATTTCATTATAGATTCATAGAGTGAAAATGTATTAAATTTTACCATTTAGAAACTAGGACAAGTCATATATTTTATCTTATTTTCGGTTGTAGATAAATCTTAATGTTTAAAGATAAAAATTTCAAGCGAATTTAGAGCAAATTTCATTTTCGACTAAATAAATAAATTTAAAAATTTTAGATGTATTATATTTTGTTTGTGCTCTTACAACTTTATGGAAAAAAAATTTTTTTTTAATTTTAAATAAAATCTTTCGTTTTTTTGTTGTTGTTGTTGTTTTCTACATTGAGAAACGAAATTCGGAAATTATGTGGCGAAGTTTGAAGATTGAAAGTAATTCACGAAAATATTTTACGAGTTTCGTGTCCAATTTCACAACTTCGAATGGAATAAACTGTTATACAAGGTATGTAGATTATTGCAGAAGTTCTCGGTCTTACCTGAAGGAGTAGTTTCAGATTTATAAATTTTTAAGACTTAATAATACATATCTTGATGTGATTACTGATTAATTAAAGCGTATTAGTTATTTCGTTTATTTTCCTGTA
Source organism: Centruroides sculpturatus (assembly GCF_000671375.1). Classification (NCBI taxonomy): domain Eukaryota; kingdom Metazoa; phylum Arthropoda; class Arachnida; order Scorpiones; family Buthidae; genus Centruroides; species Centruroides sculpturatus. Next base: position 333,204 of record NW_019385116.1, on the reverse strand, counting down.
GGTTCTAAAACAGTGGTTCTTAATCTGGTATTCTATTATACAAAAGGTGTCTCGAAATGGTTCTTAATAATAGTTCTCAATAGACTTCTGTGAGATCTTCACTGAGAAATAAAATTTTTTCTTTTATTGAATTTTTAAAATCATTTTTACCTTTTTCATTGAGAACTAAGTTTTTTTTTTTTTTTAAATAAGATCTTAGTATAAATATACCAAGATCAAACTTAAACACATAATTATATAAAAGTATTTAAATCTGTTGTAAATCTTTAATCTGGACCTAAATGTTTTTATATTGATGAATCGGTACAAATGAATTTTCTTTGTAATTGCATAAGATGTGACTAAAGTTAAGATAAACATACGAGAAAATAAGACATCCTTTCTTTAATCCTTTATATGAACATCTTAACAAAGTTTTCGCGTGGAAAGAACGTTTAAAAAATTCAATGGTGTTAAGAACCACTACTCTAGAAAATGACTAAGTGCGCCAAGGAAGAAGAATAGAGAAACAAGAGCTCGGGCAATGGACCTTTAAAATCTACTTGCTCGAGCACTTGCTTTTCCATAGTTTAACATAATTTTCCAAGATCATTCCTACAGAATGAGGCCGAGAACTTTTGGAACCATTCTCGTATATCACTTATAATATTTTAAAATTAAGAAATTAAGCGTACTTTGCTTTACTTTAATATGTATTTTAAATTCATTAAACGACAAAGTTTCATAACATGAAATTTTATATATCAAAGATATAATTTATCAAAATAAATTTCTGTATTTCTCTATGGGGGTTATGTGTATTTACATTAATTAATGTATGGCAATATTAACATTAAATCTAAATTAATTAAACGTTATTTATTATTAATGAAACTATTTGTGTAACTAATTTAGTATTAATTAGTTAGAATTAATTTAAAATGTTATAAGCGAGCAATATCCGTTTTAGAAATTTTGATTAAATGATTAACTCAACGGAAGAAATTACATCATTTTCGACGAAATCTTCCATCTTACAAATCTTATTTGGCATTTATATTGTTAAATCCAAATTAAGTTTCGTTTAAAACGTATTCAGGATATGTTAATCAGCATTATTTCCTGAAAAGGCGTAGAGAATAAAGGAAATCCTTCGTCATATTCTTCTTTATCACATTCAGGATTAGTGGAGGATTTTGGGCATTGGAACTCTTCTCGTTGTTTTCAAATGGACTCCTTTGTATAAACAAATAAAAAAAAAGCAGTAAATAACACGCAACTATATATTATCTTAAAATATTAAATTTTTAAGATAATAGACCGATTTGTTTTTAATCAGCTTAACACTTAAGTTATTTCTTACTATAAAACAGAAGCGAATATATTGGTTTTTAATCTAGTATTCTAGAAAATTGTCTGGCAAAATGCGGTCTTTCATAGCTTTTAATGAGGATCAATAAAATATAAAATAGTACGATAAAAATAAGTTCTTATGGCCTTCCTGTTTCACTTTTAACATTAATTAACAACAAAAACTAAATAAATAAATAGAATAAAAACAAGTATTATGACCATTTTTATAATATTTTATAATGTTTGCTTTGTTATTTATAGTAAGGATTTTTGTTTAGGTATGCTAAATGTATACACTTATTCAATCTGAAGTATAAATTCGACCTTGTGAAATTCCTCTGAAATAGGATATAGGCCTAAATGGATTATACCTTTGGTATAAAATAACATAAAATTGGAAGCAAATAAGCCTTTTTTAAATATTTTTAATTAATATATCACAATTTTTTTTTATTTTAAGAAAAAACCTGAACTTTCTGAAGGCCCGGAATTGCCTTTCTCACCAAACGATAAATCTTTCGTTGTTCAGAATGTAAAACAAGTCCTGTAAAGATTTCGATTTTGCATATTCCTATTAGTAATAATAATTTTTAAAGGTGATGATCGAATTTCCTCTATTAAAATTTTACTTTTTCAATTATCTTTTCTTTTTTCACTAGTTTTTCGAAGTAAGAATAATACAACATCGTTAATAACAATAATGAATATACAATGAATTTATTATTATGTTTGCTTTTTTCAATTATATTTTTCCTACTTTTGGTGGTTATCAAATTACATTATACAAGTTTTTGGTTAATTACAATGATTAAAAAATTTCGAAATATTAATGACAAATACATTTTATATGAATATGATTTTTTTTCATAATTACTCGAACACGAACAAAGTTGAGTAATGAAGAAGAGAAAATTTCATGAAATTTTAAAGAATTTCTTTGGATTTTGTAATATAAAATCTTCCTTTTAATATTTCTCAATTTTAATTTGAACAAATTCTCATTTATTTAATGATATTAATTAAAGAAATCAGTAATTAAGTGAAAATTTATTAAATATAACAAAGAAATTCATCTTTATTCTTACATATTTCACTAACGAAATTCTCATCTACTTAACAGAATTTATATGTTGCTTAATATAAAAACTCGTAATTCAAGAGATTTTTCATATAATTGTTTACATTGTACACATTTTCCTTCTTTGCTCTAATGAATTTAAGAAGTCATTTCACATAAATGAATTACATTATTGACTGATACCATCAGCTAAAGTAAACGAAGATATTGCAAGTTCTCTTTTAATGATCATTATCAACCATCCAAACTCATATTTCAGGATTTGTCGGACACGCGAGTTCAACTAACACTCTTTCAAAAATATCTTTTATTTTATTTCGACTGACATTTCACTTATTCCACTATAAATTTTCTCTCGACTCCTGTTGTTGCTACACACGAATGTAAAACAAACAAGTAATCTTCGTTTGTCATAATTAAAAGATTACCTTGAAAATGTTTATCAGTGAAGTTTTATGTTTTATTACCTCTAATAATCCTTCTTGTTAAACTATTCACTATTTTTATCAGAGAAAATATTAGTTTTTATAATTATAAACTACACAAATTTCTCTCCAAGGAATAAAAGATAAGAAGGATCAATCGTGATCCTTCTCATCTTTTATTCTATCAAATGATGGGGATGCGATAACTTTAAAAACAGAGTGATTATTCTATTATTAATTACAAAATATTTTAATGTACAATTTAAATTGAAAATAGAAATTAAATGTCTCTTATCGGATCGTTTTTGTTGCCAAAATTTGTAAAATTTTGGTAAGGTTTCATAATGTATGAATATGGATCATTTAATTTATAGTTTCCTTAACTTAATGTTCTCTAATAATAACAACTAAGCTTGACTTAAGTCGATACAAGCAATAAATTTATTTTCTCTTTAAAAATTTGGAAAATCAAATAAATATTGTTGTTATATCTTTGTTATAGATAATTACTTTTACATTTTAAATGGCTTATCTTCTTTACTACATTTTTAAGAGCATGCAACCAATCTATTCTTCTTATTTTTTGATTTTACTTTTATAATTTACGATCGAGAAGTAAATCCTGTGTTTATGTTTATGTCTGTTACAGATGTTTCTAAAAATATAAAAATAAAAATAAAAAAAGGAAATAATTTCGATCGCTATTAATTTAAATATTATTTTCAAGAATGTACCACAATTATTGATAACGAATAAGTTATGAATCATTAAAATGTATCGTAATAATAAGAATTAATTAAATTTCTTGAAATGTGTATTTGTAATCATTTAAAATTTTTATTAACTTAGCTTTAGTTAAGTTTATAATTTTACTTGTTTTATTTTGTATTAAAGTAAGAACATTTTTATAGATAATTTTGCCAATTATCGTTTCTTAATTTTTAATTTTTACGAACAATTTTTTGATTTAGCATCATTTAAGTTAACTTTTTTTAGGACAAACTTCATACGCTTAGTTTCATTTTCATTATTTTATTCTGTGTTAAAACTAGAAACATTTTAATGTATAATTTTACCAATTATGGCTTTTTAAATCTTACTTTTTCGGGAATATTTTTTCACTTAGCTTTGGTTAAAGTTACTTTTTTTAAGAGTAATTTTTACTTTAAGTTTACTTCTATAAAAGTAATTTTATTGACAGTTAAAGTTTATCATTTTCATTATTTTATTTTGTGCTAAAATAAGAACATTTTAATCTATAATTTTGCCAATTACTCTTTTTAAATCTTATTTTTTCACGACGCTTTTTATAATTTAATGCTCCAAAAAAATCAAGGAAAGTTAGGAGATTTTTTTACAAGTCACGTTTTAATTAATGCTCATAATCATTGCTCCAAGTTAAAAAAATATATACGATAGGAATATTTATATCTAGGATCAATTAGTTATTAAATTACTTAAGTTACATACTTCGCAAAGTTTAGTTTGTTGGAGTTATGAGTAAAAACATGTTATGGTAATCCGCCAAGTATCGTTAAATTTTTATTACGTCTGATCTTTAACTCAGTCGTGTTGTTGCGGTAATTTTGTGGCTTCACTCTTTGACATAAATGAAACAATGGAAGATCGATGGCTTCCTTATAACAAAAGAAATTCATTCAAGTCTAGAATCTGTGATGCGGATTAAATAGAGAAAAATCGATACAAGAGTTATTCATCGAATTTTATCGATTCTACTTTTATTTTTTACATAAGAAACAAAATTTCGTATCATAAATCTTTGAGAAATTTGTATTAATTTTTAAAATAAACTTGCCCAAAAAAATAAATGATTTTAAAAATTTATTCTTCTTCATTACATCTAGTTGATTTCTTAATTCTCTATACTTTGCAATTGGAATTTTATTGCTGAAGTTTGTTGATCCCAAACGGAAACGTGCAGAATCAGCTAAAGTTAGATTTTATGGCTTCTGCGGCTTGATTTTCTCTCTATAGTTACAAGTTTTTTGCACTGATAGGACTGATAAAATAAATTTTATTCCTTCAATTTTCCATTCTTCTTTAAACAAACAAATTTCATTCAAATGTAATCGTGTACTTAAGAAAATTGTCATTTCGTGACTAAAAAACCCAATTGCAACTTGTAAAATTCATATACTTCTTTATTTAATTTGCAAAATAACATCTTATTGAACGATTCGTTATTGAGATATAAAAAATTTTTAAATATTTTGATGACAAATCTTAAGGAAATCCCATTTAGTCATCAGCAACATCCTATATTTTATCCTTTTTTTCCCAGAAGTATTGCACAAAAATGTTGGCAAAAGGATGTAACAGTATTGTTGAAGTGCTTTCATTTTATAAAAATGGGTAATTTAATTATATATAATTATGAAAATACATAATATTTGTTTATTCTGCTACTTTAAATATGGGGAGTTGTGCCAATACCGCTCCGAATCTTTGTTAATACGTTGGTAACATCACCAAAAATTATTAAAGAAATTCTTTTTCTAGTCAGAACTTTTTGTATTATGGAAATTTTGTTAATAAGTATACTTAAGTGAAAAATTTAAGAATTACATTTAGTAAAAAATAAAAAAAAAATAAATAAATGGAGGATTTCTTCTCGCTCGGTTTGCTGTATAATAAAGGCGAAGTCGACATTTGCTCCCCTTTTTTTCTAGGGATTGATTAGCAGCTTTACAGAGGAGTAACTCACAACAGACAGTCTGTCTGTCGCCAAACAGAACGTCCGGAAACAAGACTGCACAACATTACTCCAATCGACCCTAGAGTGAGCTTGGAAAACGATCATTTCTGTATTCATAGTATGCAAATTGTTGCCATCGTTATTACGAGCCAGTTCTCTCTTGATCTATTTATCCACTGTTATTAGCTTTGGCCTTTATAATTAACTATCGTCGCATTTGAAACTAACGACGCATAAAATATCCCTACATATATTCTCTTCTTAATTCGAAAGTTAATTTCCCTTTGCTTAAATAACATTCTGCTCCTCTTCTTCTCGAATTGCTCGACGATTTTAATTGTTGTTTCGCGACAGTTTTTTTTAATTTTCTTTATTTTCATCTCCTTCAACTACCGACCTAGCATTAAATTTATAAAATTATTGCCAAATGAGGATACTTCTTAGCAGTGCTAGAAGACGTAACAGTGAAACCATTCTCACTCTAAAAATATATTATAAAAATTAAAAATAAATACATCTTTAAATTTGTCTCATTTAAAATTATTCTAAGTCTCAAAATTAACAATAAAGTCAAATTTTTAGATGCAAAATTTGCATTTTTCTTGATAGAGAATTGGTTAAAATGGTACTTTTGTACCTTCAGGTTGACATATTTAATTGCTTCTCTTAATGATTTTATTTAATATTTTTACTTTTCTTCGATCGTTTCGCTCAATAAATGATTTAGAGTTATTCTCTAGAGTTTCCACTTCAGTATTTATAAGTATAAAATGGAAAAAATAAATAAAAATCTTCGAGAGTTTAGAAGCAGTTTAAAAGTCATTTTTTAAAATGTATAATACAGTAATTGAGATAGCTGGTGGCGTAAAATAAACTGTAATTTAATCAACAAGCAAGCAATTCTATGGAGAATTAACGCTAAAGTTTTAAATAATTTTAGACTTAAAAAGCATCAGTTTTAACTTTCCGTATAATTTACCAATCTTTATTAAATTACATAAAACTTTTATATCTCATTTATTATTTATGTCAAATCGAAAAAAGTACTTATGAAATTTTTCTGGAAAATTCTCATTAAACTTTAAATTTTTTTGAAATTTTTGGTAATGTTTTGACCCAATTATACTTCATTATTCTTAATTTAATAGTAAGAAACACGCCGACAAAAATCCTATCTCATTATAATAATAATATCTGCAAGCCTTAGTTTCCGCTGACCGTTCATCATTTCTATAAATAGGTCTACATTAGTTGTAGGAAAGATAAAATGATGCTCACCCTCTGCCGATCCCATTCTCCCTGAGGAAGAGAGAATGGTAGAGTCGTTACTCTCTGGATCACATGATATCTGCTCAAGAAAAGGAAATGCAGGTTTTGCGATATCCAAGGAGGCTTCCAGTACATAAAGTATTTAGATTCTTGCTGACACTTTTAGCACAACTTTACCAAAAAAGTAAAGTTTCCAATCGATAAAATATCTATTAATTGTCTCTTCTTTATACCAGATAAATCTTCTTTACTTAGAGGAAGCGATAGAATCTTCTTTATCCATTGCGCTCTTCAAGACTCCTTTTCAATTGTTCTTAATTTAATTTCTAATTAATTTAGCAATTACATACTTTAAATTCGTTTAATCTTTGTAAAATATCATAATTTTTCCCATTCTTTTTATAAAATATATTCTATGATGCTTATAAAAGAACGGTTATTCTTTTCTATATGGAAGATATAAAGAGGAAATTCGGTCTTTTTCTATTTTCCGTGCATCAAATTCCATTTTCCATTCGCTTTTGGATATGACGTCATCTGACAATGAATCCAAAAATTCTATTTCCAAAACTGCACTTTAAAGTCAAGAAATATAAGTCACTCCGCTACTTTTTTCGAATGAAACTGTTTCTGTATACGTTTGTTGGCTGCGAATATGTATTTCTTTGAAACTCCATTAACTTCTACTTCAAAAAATACAGAATCTTAACTTGAATTAGAATATTTCTACTTGATATTCAATATTCAACTAGAATGCATATAATCAAGATATTATAACTTAAAGATTCTATACTTTTATATTGAATGCTGGATATTTATCTTGAGTGTATCTATCTATCTGCCTTATAAAAAATAGCGAATGTATCACTTCTTTATTTTAAATGAAAATATCTCTATCTACTCCTGAATATTCACTATTCGTGTAAGAATGTAAATATACAAGTAATGTATTCTCTCTTAAAATAATGATAGCATTCTTAAGGATATTTACCAGGGGATATTCCTTCTTTCAGCACAAATCTTTATCTATGTTATAAGAATAGTGAATATTGATTATTTTAAATGAACACAATTCTATCTACTCCTGGATATTCATTGTTTATGTAAGGACGTAAACAACCGAGTACATGTAATCTTTCTTAAGATTCTCTCTTAAAGTAATGAATATTCTTAAAGGTGTTAACCAAAAGAATATTCACTCTCCCAAAATGAATATTTGTCCTAAATTAAAATATTATTTTCTTAATATCTTCACCATTTTTATATGATAAATATATAAATAAATATAAAAACTTAATTTTTTTTAAGTGTTACATACGTTTAAGATTACACTCCTTACTTTAAATACACACTTTTGAGTTACGTACTTCTAAGAATGCGCACTTATTAGCTTAATTTTTTACTTTGTTTTTCTAATTTAAATTTATGTTTTCCACTAATTTAATCGGATATAATTCCTTCTTTACAGTAAGTTTCCTTAAAGTTTCTAAATTTAGGAATAAAATACGATTCTCATTATGTTAAATCAAAGCGTGTAATTGAAACATAACAAACTTTGTTAAGTTATATACAAGTGCGATAAGTAAAATAAAAATAATTTTGAAAAAAATAAAGTAAAATAAAATTTAGGAATTAATCAGGGATTATTACGTATCAATGATCTGGAACAATACTATCAAACAATTCATTAAAACTTATTATTTATAACAACAAGACTGTAAACAATAAAGACATTATTCTAAAGCACCCTTATGTGTCTCCGGATACTTTTTATTTGATTTTTTTTTTATCTAGACTCAATATATTTTCTTTATTTTATTATTTTGTTTACCATTTTATAAAGAAAATATACTGTCCAGTAGCTGCTATCTTAGCTGTTCCTTTCTATAGATATAACATATTTCTTTAGTAAATTATATCAAATAATAATTTTAACATTTTAAATGATTAAAAATAGTCTTTAAAAATTAAAAATAAATACATCTTTAAATTTGTCTCATTTAAAATTATTCTAAGTCTCAAAATTAACAATAAAGTCAAATTTTTAGATGCAAAATTTGCATTTTTCTTGATAGAGAATTGGTTAAAATGGTACTTTTGTACCTTCAGGTTGACATATTTAATTGCTTCTCTTAATGATTTTATTTAATATTTTTACTTTTCTTCGATCGTTTCGCTCAATAAATGATTTAGAGTTATTCTCTAGAGTTTCCACTTCAGTATTTATAAGTATAAAATGGAAAAAATAAATAAAAATCTTCGAGAGTTTAGAAGCAGTTTANTTTTTAATATGTTAGAGAGAAAAGCTTTAGTAAATGTATGATGATGATAATATATGATCGATCATAAAAAAAGGAATTTTACTTTAGAAACTCAACAGAATTTTAATTGACTCGACGATATAAAAAATTCAGCAAATTTTACTTTAATTAATCATTATTTATACATTCTTTTTAGCTTTAGAATTAGGTTGAATGCAATTCAGAATATCATTAAAGCCATTTTATTGGTAACAACAAGTAATAATAAAGTTATATAAATTTATGTTTAAAATTCAAAAACACGTCTTCGTGTTATACAAATTTATTACTTCTTTATATAAATATTTTTTAATGTAAAATTCAGATCGGTATTTAAAACTTTTTATTTTATTTTTTCCCACCCTTGGTATGAGTAAACATGAATAATATAGTTAATGTAGGCAACTTTCTCATAAGAAGCTGTTAAAATTTTTGGTATTTTTAAAATTTTAATTTATAAAAATACATATAGTCAAACCTCTAAACAATGGCCATTGATGGGAACATAAAAATGGTCGTTGCTGGAAGGTGACTGCTTTTTGGGGGTTATTTTGTATGTGTTTTTGTTCAAAGTCTCTGGAAAAAAAATGGCCGCTGTTTAGAGGTGGCCGTTATAGGGGGTTCGACAGTATATTAAAAATTCGATAGATTTTCTAAAGGGAGTGTTCTTTACATTGAGGTTTATTTTTGAAAAATTAAACGAATTTAAATATTTGCTAGTTATAATTCACTTACATTTACTTTCAAATGAAGTACATTTATAATAGTTGCATTTTTCATATTTTATAAAGTTAAATGTATTAAAAAAAATACTAAAAATTTGATATTTTTTCTTTTATAAAGAATAGTTTGTTTTTAAATATTGTACTTCACTTTTTAGAAATAAAAAACCTTTACAAGTGTTTTTACGTTGAATTTCTTTTTGGATAAATGAAGCCAATATAAAAAAGCAATAAGTATTTTTTAATACTGCGCTTCATTTCTTATACTTTAAAAAGATATTTATCTAAAAATGAAGCACAAGTACAGATAAAGTACAAGCTTTGTATGTTCATGGAATAAATTGTTTGTTGCAAGAAGGTATTTTTCAATATATTTTTCGTTTTACTTTATAGATTAATACAATATTATTTTTTTAAAAAAAATGTATTTATAACTCATCAATTTGTATATAATTTATTTTTCACTAGAAAATCCAATGATAAATAATAATTCCTTAATGCCTTTGCTACATACATAATGAGAATATTACGAAAACAAGGCCATCAGAACTTAATTATTTTAGTAGATTATAAGAATTCCTATGAGGAATAGCCCGAAATAGGTTAATGGTCCCAAATCGGATTACCTAAAAAGGATTAAACTATTCCTTTTACCAGAAACAAGAATTTATTCGGAAATCGTCACCTTTATCCTGTTTATAAAGTTGATGGTCCACAACTAATACAACTCGATTTTGGATCTTAGTCGAAGATTTTAGTTGATGCAAGGGAGAAAATTGAGAAACTATGATACTTGCAAACTTCATTTTCGCCAAATACCCAGGATATTATCGAACTATGAACAAGAGAATCAACTTATAAATAAGATGAAAGCATTGCTGGAAATCTATGTGAAAGGTCAATATCCTTTGATATACGATCCTTTCTAAGGTTAGATGCTGCACAATAATCTTTTAACAATCGATCATGTTTCTTTCGGGAAATATTTTATATACTTTCATATATATCTGGTATATATATAAACATATTCTAAGTCATACGTTCTACAATTTACGATCGATCAAGCTGTAGAGGAGTGATAAGTGACGTGTTTATTTACTGTTATAAAAATATAGAACATTGTTTAAATTAATGCTGCAAGTAATAATCGAAGGCAACACTTAGAGTAATTTTATACTTTGACTCTAATAGCCCATCTCAATCTAAATAAATAAACATTTGCCAAATATTGACTAAAGGTTAGCCATTTAGTCCAGTTGTGGCGCATTTTCTTGCCTCTATCCAGATGTTCTAATCAGAAACCATCTGCTAACAGCACTCGTCTGTCAATCTGGAAGACCTATAGTAAGAACATGATGTATAGATAGCTTGGACAGATCGAATGCTGTTTACTTTTCCTGTTGGTGCAATCACGTGATCGTGTCTTTACCCGCAGGCCAAGAGGGAAGTAAAAGACAGTTTCCTTTCTCCCCCCTTCCGTTAGTGGAGAGTCGGATAGTGTTACACGATGAGATCATTGCGTGTTTGAGATGTTACGCTGTCTGGCATACTGCGATTTTTATAAGATGCAGCGCTAAATGTTTAAATGTACTTTAAAATACACCTTCGTTTAGTTGGATGAAAACATCAGTGTGATTAGAAAACTGATAAAGTTATCATTAGACAACGAAGTGTAGCGTAACTTAACACGCTTCGTTGCTTTAATCGCTTCACTTTATAAGAATGCTTATGAATTAATTCTTGTTTTTGTTGTGTCTATTTGAAAAATTGATAATATTCCAGTTAAATTGAATTATTAGTTTCAAATAATGGAAAAAAGTAAGCGGATAAACGTTCGAATTATTTGTTTGAATATGTGTAATTTTATCATTCTTAATCGTTAAAAATGAAATTTACTTAATAAACACGATTAAAGTTTCATTTAACAATATTTTTTAAATAAAATTATTAACAATTCTTCAATAATCTTCGATAAACTGAGTAAAATTATACTATTAAATGACTCATTTGTATAATTTTTTTCAATTGATTATCCTTTAAAATAGAAAATAAAAAAAAAAAGCTATTTTCGATCCTTTCTTCTTCTTTTCATTTAAGAATTTGAATAAAATTTAAATTCTTTTTACTTTTAATTAAATTTTACATTTTTTTTCCTTAAACAAAAACAGAATTTAATTGCGAAAATTATAAAAAAAAAGTTTCCTTAAACACACACACGCATACTTATACCTAGTATTAAAAAATTCGCATCATTTTTAACTCATTTTCATTAATTTTTTATCGAAAAAATACTTTAAAAATCATTTTTATTATATAAAGTATTAATTTAATTTACTGTAAGTTTCAATAATTGATAATTGTTTCTGTTAAATGCATTTAAACGTAAGATTTGATTAACATTAAATACATTGTTTAAAACGAATTTATACACGAATTAAGCATAAATATCTTCAAAATTTTTAATTAAAATAAGGAAAAAAATATTTTTTTATGTAATAACTGAAAATAAAGTGAAAAAGACACTTTTATAACCAATATCAATAAATCATAGTGGATAGTTTCTACAGAAGTGGACAGAATTATGATACAATAAATCTACACCTTGTCTAAATAAATATAATATATATGTCTATGCTTTAACAAAAGCATAAAAATATATATTTATATATATATAAAGATAAAAATGTAGAAAACAATATTTTAGTATTCTCTAGATGGAACAATAAGCAATTTATTTTCGAATATAACCTACACTCTAGTATAAATTTTGTGGTGTAAATCAACTGAAATAATCGATATATTTTTGTTATTTTATATTTTAAAAAATAAAATATTTACTACAAAAAAATAATAAATAAATAACTCCGAGAAGTGCTTGAGTATCTGCAGCAGGTGCTCTATCAAAAAAATTATCTTCGGATATTGTATCGCTTGTGTAATGAATGATGCTTATCTAGGCTAAATACTTGTAACTTTTTAAATATTTCTTGAGTTTTTAGCGATTTAAAAGTTAGTTAATGTGTTCGTTTCGTCTGTCTGACTGTTCGTTCTTTTGTTCATTTATTCGTCGTTAATTTGTAAGGTTTCTTAACGTAAAGACTGATGATGAACAATAGGAAATTAAAAAAAAAACAAGTTAACAATCTTTTCAAAAAAAAAGAAGTGGTCTGTCTCGTCCACATCTGTTATATGGAATAAATGATATCTGTCTATGCTATTTTAAGTCTTTAATGATTTTAAAAATTGGTTAATATATTCGCTTCGTTGTCCGTTCGTTGTCGTTAATTTGCGTGTTTTGAAACCTTGAAGTAGGCGATAAACAAATAAGAAATTACAAAAAAAGGTTAAAATTTTATGTTTTATTTTGCAATCCGTCTGTTAATCTGCTCTGAAAATTTAAAATTTAAATATTGGAGATTTAAAATTTTGGTTTTTGTTTTATTTATACTAATATTTAATTTTTTACCTAAATTTTTCTAGTTATTTACAGAATCAGAGTTAGATAATTGCATTTTGTATGTTTCGTCCATTTTCTGTCGGTTTTTGTTAAATCTAACTAAAACTAAATAATCTAAAGGGCAAAACAAACTCAGTCTGAAGTCACTTTTTATCTCGAATTCCATCCGTTGGAGTGTCTGTCCGTAAAATTTTTCAAAATAAATCTTTGAATGAAGAATTAGACAAATGCAATTTTTATATCGCTTTTTCGTCTGCTTAGTCAAATTTCCCCAAAACCAAATAATCGAAAGGATAAAAACTCAGTTCAGTCTTCTTATGTCTGTTTAAATGTCTATCCGCAAGTATCTTTTCTAAAAATCTGAAGATATACAATTAGAGAAGGCAATTTTGTGCGTGTTTTCTCTATCCATCTGTCAGTTTGTTTGTCAAATTTCCTCGAAACTAAACAATCTAAAGCGGTAGCAAATCAACTTTGTCAATTTTTCATCCGTAAGATTGTCCGCCCGCCCGCAAAATCTCTTGTAAAGTAAGTTGAAAGTAAAAATAAAGAAGCAATAAGCTTCATGTTATAAAATTTGATATAAATAACTGAATGAATCAGTATTGGATTAGTTAGTTAAAATTTGTTTAAGATTGAAATTTGAAAATAACAAATATAACAAGGATCACCATATTTCCTTACATAACAATTAAAAGAACATTTAAATTTTCATTTTAACAGATATTAAAATGCCTACATAACACTTTACTATAATTATTATAAAAATAAATTTTAATCCTTTAAAATGTACAACAGACACAAACTTGGGTGTTTTGAAGCAGTACCACCAAGATTCTTATTGTTTCCAACATTTCACTTTGAAATGTCAAGCTTATCTTTACCAATGAAAAATGCTTAAGAAAAAAAATTTGACTGTCATCTAGTCATAACTTTTTACTTGATGCAATTTTTTTTTTACATCTCAGATGTTTTTGCTTAGATGTCAGTTGTTGTTTTTTTTTTTTTTTTTTTTTTTTTT
>NW_019385116.1:309343-318311 GCF_000671375.1 Centruroides sculpturatus | reverse complement strand
TTTAATTTAGAAAAATATTTTATTATAAAAGTTTTATATTAAAATTCAAAGAAAAGCATTAAAAATTGTGTATTTTTATAAAATTAAAGTATAAATTTAAGATGAATAATGAAATATTTTAAAGTTTTATATTTGTTAAAGAAAATTTAAATAATTAAAAAAGAAAAAAATAAAGCAAATATGAATATTATATTGTTAATTTTACAAATATATTCTGTGATTATTTAATTATTTAGAGAAAATTCAAAATTCTTTCGATAAATATTACTAATTAAATAGTTTATACTGAACAGATAAATTGTTTTATTTATTTTAAACATTTTAGTTTGAATTTAATTGTTAAATTGGTGTATAGTTTATTGATTCAATATTTTGTCAAATCCTCTAATCACGATGCTTTATTTACTTACTCTATTATGAAAATAAAGTCCATTATCCATTTTTAGCTCTTTGATTACAAACATTAAAATCGAATTAACTTGTGAAATTTTCTACATTATTAATTAATTGAAAATTACTCCAGATATAATGAACAATTTGTTAAGATATAATATACACTTTTGTGAAAAATATAATAGAAATGGCACGTGCTTATTTTTAACTTTTGTAGAATAACGTGGCATTTATTGGTCCTAACAGAGGAGAGCTAACAGATCTACATAGTTTCAAAAATATTTGTTAAAAATTATTTATTCAAAAAGTATTCAAATTAATCAAAGATAAAGGTTTTTATTTCCTTAATACACTTAAAATTCTTCCCGTATTCTTAATATACGAGAAATACACAATAAATTACAATCTAGTACACAAGAACTAACATTTCTGGTGTATTTTCTGTGTAGTTCATTTCGTCTCCATATTCTCATGTATTACCCTTAATTTTAATGTACTAAGAAAAATTTATTGTATAATAAAAAATATTTTTTTAATCAAATTTTTTATGTAAAAAATTTATAATACAATTTTAACACAGGGTTTTTTTAACAAACTGGGAGCCTCAAAAAGCCTCAGTGATCTGAATTTCTCTTAATCACTGAGAGGCCCCAGGCACATAGGGTTATAAAGTTTGTGTAAAAAACTTTTAAGACTTATAAGCTATAAAAGACATAAATAGATCTTATGACCGTTTCGATATAACCCTGTATAGGATCGATACTGTATGTAGAGTTTGTAATCCTATTTAAGATCTATAGGATAATCAAGATGTATTTAGGGATATAGAGAGTATACAGGCCTTCGTAGGAAATAGAATTTATACAAATCATACATAGGATGTATATATAATTATACATAATCATAATGAGGAATATATAAACGTATAGAATTTATATATAGTTTTGTATAGTGCTTATAGACTATTTTTGTGGTTTTTAAATATATTTTACAATGTATATTTACAGCCTAAGGCAATTAGAGTATTTTTAAGCTATTTTAAACATGTGTTTAAAAGACACAAGAATTGCATTTTGTCACATAAAACAAAGCTCAATCTCTTGGTTTTTTCTTTTTTATATCTCTTCTTCAATCTCTTCCTTTTTTTTTCAAATTACATTATTAATCTTAGCGTAAAATATATACTTTTGTCAATGTAAATGTATTATAAACAGACAAAGTAAATTATAAAGCACAGAATAATCATTCCATAATTCATTTTTGACAAGAATTTTTTCATATTGCAAGAAGAAAAAAACGTGAATTCCGTCTATTGTGCGACGAGCATTAAGTGTGACCGAATGTAACATATTGTATACGGAGTTGACAAAAATCATATTCGAGTCATAACCACAATATTAATTTTCACAGTCCGTCGAACATACTAAAGGTTATTTACCTTTGTTTCTCCCGAAAGAATAAAGGAATACTGATGATATTAGAGGTCATGTGGCAATAAAAACAATACAACGAATTTTTTTTTAGTATCAGACAGACAGATGGTAAACTTCCACGGTCACTCCCAGTACCATCCCAGGTATTGTGCTTCACTCGTTCACTATAATCACTATACGTTAAAGGGTATAAACCCTGTCCACCCAAAATAAATCGTGCATCTTCCATAAAATTACATTTATAAAAGTAAATATGTCAATTTTCATTTTAACAAATTTACATTTTTTAAATTCCTTTTCGTGTGTGTGTGTGTGTTTTACTCCAAACACGCCCTTCTTAGTAAGAATTCCAATACATTTTTAATTATGGGAAAGAATTATATTTCCATACTTAAACAAACATACATAAGCTATAAATCTGTGTTAATTTAATTATTAAGTAATAAAATCTGTAATTTTTTTATATATAAAACTGTAAAAAAAATCAAATTGTAAACGTGTTTTAACATAACTTTAGTTTATTAAATTCCCGTAATCAAAAATACTGACTAAAAAGAAGGCAATATTTTATCATTTTTAAAATAAAATTTGAATCTGTACATGTAAAATTTTTAAAAATTCAAAATTTCTAATAAAATTAATATAAATTTTATGCTGTAACTTTTTAATACACTCTTATTTTTGTGTTGATTTTATCAACAGTTTTATCCTTTCTAATATCCGAATTTTTAAAAAATATTGACATATTAATGAATATTTTCAATATTCATTAATAAAATGAAAGTTTCATGTAATTCAAATAATAAAATTTATAATTTTTTGTGTGCATACGGCAGTAAAAAAAAATTCAAAGTGCCAAAAATAGTGAAGTAAATAAAATTGATTTTGTTGTTTTCTAACATTCAATAATTTAGTATTACTTTTTTAAAGAAGTTTTACCTAATATTTACTTAAAATTTAATACATTCTGATTATATCTATATGTTTTCATCATTAATTAGTCAAATATAAGCTGTAGATTTAAACTCTTGTAAATAAACAATAATAAAATAGCTGATTTTTATGTATGTATAAATTTGTAATAAATAAATCTGATGTTGTTATTTCTAACATGACCTAATTCAGTGATTTTTTTGAGACTTATTTTTTTTCAATACTCAAATTTTCAGAAAGAAGTGATTATTTTTCAGTGTTTTTTTTTCTTTTTTTACATTCGATAATAAAATATAAGCTTTAGATTCATGTTTATTTAATTGTTAAAATAATAAAATTTGTGATTTTTTTGTACATGAAACTTTAAAAAAAAATTCAAAATTTCTACAAAATTGAAATAAATAAATTTATTAATTTAATGATGTATTTTCGAACAGATTTGTTTCCTCTATTGTTCGAATTTTTAGTGTTTTCAACATTATAAATTTCACATTTATATTGATTTAAATTATTAAAATAATAAAATTTACTGGTATATTTATAAATAAAACTACAAAAATATATAAATAAATACAACTAATGCTGTCATTTTTCCAGTATTTACTAATTCAGTGATGTCTTTGTATTAAGCTTTAACCTTTCTAACATTTCGAATTTTAGAAAGGATCGATTACTTTCGAGTGTTTTCAACATTCACTACATTGTTCGAATTCCATTTATTTTGTCATGTTAATCTATTTTATATATACATTTTTTTATTTATTTACTAAAATTAGATTTAAATATAAAAGTTTAAAGCATGTTAAACTTTATTTTTGTAAAGTGCAGTTATTTATATAGAACCGGCAATATCTTATAGATATTTTTTATTGTTTTTTTTTCCTTCGATTTTATTGAATTTGTGTTAAAATGTCAGAGCAATGAACCTACATTGCTGTTATTTTTTCGTGTCCGTAGGCAAAGAGACATTGTTAAACTAAAAAAAAATAAAAAATAAGAAATTCGATTGGAAACACACTAAAGCAATAATTTTCAATCGATATCCGAATATATATATATTCTTTTTATTTTTTATGCTTTATTAGATATAATTTTAATGTAATTTTATTTAAAAATATATGTGAGCGATAATTATGCTGTAAATAATGTTATAAATATGAGTAGATTTGATGCGTGTCCTTTCAATAGCGTTTTTAATAGTCAATTTTTGTTTATAACTTAAGAATTTTAATGTTAAAACCTAGAAAACTGTTTCAAAATTTAATATTAAATATTTTATGTTTAAAAATTTTATTAGAGATAGCGAAAAAGCAAAGAGTAACTAATTTTTTTTATTAATTAGATTTCCCATTAGATTCCTTATTAGATTCTCCATTTTTCTATTAATTAGATCCTCCATCAGATTTCTTATTAGATTTCCCATTTTTCCATTAATTAGATTCCCTATTAGATTCCACATTAGATTCCTTATTTTTATTAATCAGTTATTCATTGAATTCCACATTAAATTTCTCATTTTTCATTAATTAATCCTCATTAGATTCCTCATTTACATTAGTCAGATTACCCATTAGACCCCATTTTTCATTAATAAGTTTTTCATTAGAATCCACATTAGACTTCTCATTTTTTATTATTTCCTCATTATATTCCTCATTAGACCCCATTTTTATTAATTAAGTTTCTCATTAGATTTGCCGCTTTTCAATTAGTTCGTTAAGAATTAAATTTTATGCATTTTAATATTGCATAGCTCAAAAAAATTATTATATCAAAATAAATTTTTCATTTAAAATAATATAAAATAAATCATTTTAATTTACCTTTTAAAAGAAGTAGATTTAAAATGTTTGTCATTCCATTCGGGTAGTTATGGTGACAAAAGTGCAATTTTCGATCAACTCGTCTAAAAGAATTTGTCGATTGAATTAATGTCAAAAGTTTCTAGAAGAAATTCCAAAATAAAAAAAAGAAGAAAAACAATAAGTGCTTCTTTAGTTTTTCGTTAGTTTGTGTTTCTTTTCAATCGATCCCCCATTATGTTAGAAACATTGACCGACTGACACCATGTTGCAATCAAGATGGAGTCACGAGAGAAAGAGAAAGAGAGATAGAAGACAGACACCCTGTCATTTCATCAGTTGCATTTCACTTGCAAATTTTCCTATTCTCTGCTTGTCTTCTTCATTCGGATAGTTTATCCTGCTGGCATTCTATGTCGCTGATTATTTACTGAATAAGTAATGTGAGCAAGACTGAGATCAAATAAACGTCTCTTAACTTCCACTTGACATGTTACTATCTGAGTTTATCGAAAAAATTTGTTGATCATCAAATTCGGGTAGTTAAATAGTGAAACATTATATCAAATTAAGGAAAATTTCACATTTTTATCAAGAATATTCATTTTGTTTTACTCTTCGTCATTTATCATGAATTGAAAATGCTCTGTTTCTTATTAATTAACTGCTTTTATTTGTGGTAGAGTCTACGAGTTTTCAATATACTCTAGACACCTATCATAAATAAAGATTTGAACTTATGTGGCACAAATAAAGATTTTTTTCCTACAGAGAATTGAGGATAAACTTTGAAATTTTTATCTTTAAATCCGACAAATTTTTACCTTATATATACAGTATATGTATGTTGTATCGTGAAATTAAATTATTACTTGATCAATTTTTTTTTAAATTTATGAAAAATTTTGTTTTCTATGAAACTTTTTCCTTTTGTGTTTTTTACAAATAAAAATATAAAAAATGAAAAATATAACTGGAAACTTGATGCAATTTGTATTTTTTTATGTCGTTTTCTTTGAGAGAAACCACATTTTTGTATCAAAAATGCAATAAAGATATTTTTAAACAATTGTAATTTATAGAAAACCTTGAAATTTTAATGCATAATATAATTATAAATTAAAATAAAATATAAACTTATAAAGAATTCATTTTAAACAAACAATAAATGTTCATATATTTTTTATTTACTAACAAGTATTGTTTGTAAATATTCTAATAAATAATATATTTAACTAAAATATTTAAAATAATTTTAAATTTATTATATTTTTTAATAAATTCATATCTTGATACTTAAAGTTTTTTTCGTTTAAACTAGTGTTTAGTATTTTAAGAATTCGTTTTTGTTAATGTTTAAATAAAAATATTCCAGACTTTATTAGTTTTACGACATAAATACAATTTTTGTTTACATTTTCCGCATTTATATTATTTTTCAGTTAAGATAAATATCTATTTTTAACATTAGAATGAATTCCACTTCACAGAAATCCCACACATAGCCTACACGGAAATTATGATAAAAATACTCCTACAATTACAAATTTGAAATTGTAATTACTGAATTTTCATAATTATCATATTAACAATTTATTTAATTATTGTTTAAATAGTTTATTGTATTCAAAATCTAAAATAAAACAAAATTGTGTAAATATTTGGTAGGAGTTCTGTTTAATTTATATTTTTAGTTAAAACTTACGCAATGTTTTTCGGGAAAAAATAGTTTATATCACGATCTTGACGTCTGCACTTAACGATCAAATTAAAAATTACGGTCCTAACGATACCCCCTTTTTAAAATATTCCTCTTATCTATGACGAAGTCATGTGATGTTAGTTGAAGCACCGTTTCCTGCTTATATCTAATTACGAATTCATAAACCTTTTCATTTTCTAGAACATAAAATATCTCTTGTATCCGGGAGTCAGTTCTAAGAAGTGTGTTTAACACGATACACCTTTTGAATGACTAGCAATTGAATGATATTTTTAGTTACGTCGTATACACTTCTAAGAGTTGCTGCAAGACGTTGGCTCTTATGTTAAACTTTTTTTGTTTAGAGTAATAAAAATATAGCAAATGTATATATATATTTCGAAGCTAGAAGAATGTATCTTAAGGAATCTTTTCCTTTTCCTGGAATTTCTATTTGGTCGAACAATCATCTTTTTCCGAACACGCTCTGATTGTTTCTGTTTGCTCGGAAACAATCACTTGATGACGTAGCTTCGATAGATTGTCAACATTCTAGACAAAACGTTTAGATGGGCAAAACATGTTTTTTCCTATAAATGCCATACTTCTAAAGCATGATTTGCCATCTTTGTAAATTGATTAACACAGATAATCATCAAATATTTTTATAAAGTATCTGTTACGCTTGATATACAGTGTATTAAAATTGTTAATGTTACACTTAATGAACATATTCTGTGCTTGAAGTGTATGCGTATTATATATTATGAGATTGATATATATAATATATATATATATATATATATGTTGCATTTCATTAACTATGTGTTAGACATGAGAAATATGTGTTGCACTTAATGAATATCTACTAAATAATCATCATGTACTTCATGATGATTATTTGTTATACATACTGTACGTGTGAAGAGATTGATTTATGTATGTTCATTTCATGGATTTGATGGCTATATATAACTACGTTTTAATAAATTTTTGATAATCGTGTTCCATTAATTTATAAATATATTAATCGTTAAATAATAATATATTTATCAATTAATGCTACCAAATATTATCGATATGGTAAATACATATTTATTAAAATATAAATTACTATAAAAATAATTTCAATCGAGACCATCATTAATTACGTACACAATTTAACGGGCAGAGAGGGCCGCGAAAAGTGTACATCATCGTACACAATGGGAGGGAGAGTCAAGGCATTGTCTACGTGGGCTTTTTTCACTGATATTACTGGCATTCGAATTTGTTCTTATAAGCCCACTTACTGGTTATGTGGATAAACTATGTCAGAAAATATTTGCAGAACTTTATAAAGTCATTTCTTCAATGCGGAGGTCCATGAACTATTGTACACATAATTAAAGGGGAGAGGTGTGCTAGAAGTACTTCATTGTACACAACAGGGAGAGAGAGGATTAAAAGTGACTCAAAACTGTACTAATGATTAATGGATAACTCCTTGTTTATAAGATTGTTAATAAAAAAAATTGTTTGCCAATAAATTTCTCTCTAAAATTTAAAAATACATTTTAAAAATAAAAAACTTTTAAAATTATTCGTCAGATATGAGCTTTTAGATATTAAAGATATTTTATTATCCAGGCACAAAAAAAATATTTTTATCATAAAATCTGACAGCAAATTATATTTATTTAAGAGTATCATTTACAGAATTATACACTCAAATTACTTAATTAAAAATAAACTCAATTTTCCATAATTTTTTTATTTTATTTTAATAAGATATCATTTCCTGCTTCTAAGTATATTTTTATTCAGAAATTAACAATAATTTTGATGTACATTTATATTTAATAATTAAAATCAATATTATAAAATATTTTCACAATTTTTTAATATTTTTTTCATACTTTAAACAATTTATTTAAATCATTTTTAAAATAATTTTACAAATATTTTATGCAATAGCTTCTATGTAAACATTTTAAAAATATAAATCAAATGTCGTTATAAATACTTTTAAAATATTTTTAAAAATAAATTATCATCAATTAATGAATAAATTTTTTAAATATAAATGATAATTATTATAACGAAATTCTTTTCTAAAAAAGAGCACTTTTATCTGATGCTTTAAAAATTCTACTTAGCTTAAGAGATAAATAATACATTTTTGCAATCTAAAAATCCTTTTTTTACATCTTTAAAATACAAATGCCAAGTTTAAAAAATACTTTTTAAATATATATCTTTAATGTTTTTTAAAATAATCCTTTAAAAAATTGCTTTTAAATATTTTATAACCCTTCATTTTCTATTTTAATATGTGGCATATGGTGCAATTTTCACTCTTATCAGTGTGCTCTTATGTAACTGTAATGTCTTATAAATCATGTATAAATTACTTAAATAATGTCATATAAAGTAAATAATCAGTTTTAAACAAAATTCTAATAAAATATTTAAGTAAATATATTTTTCCCCCTAAAAACATATGTTACTAGTTGTAAATTATCACATGTTAAGCATTCAGATATTCTATAGATTATCCTTAAACACATATCAGAATATAAATTATAATGATTATGCATATTATAGAATTATTTATAAGAACATTTTATGAATAATACATAAATTTTATCATATTTTTTAAACTGAATTTTTAGCTGAAATAATAAAAAATAAATTAATTAATTAATTTTGTTACAGTACATACT